>NC_054538.1:35337632-35637841 GCF_017654505.1 Polyodon spathula | reverse complement strand
GTGACTCCTGCATGTTTTAAAGAAATCACCATGGAAACCACATGGTTCCCTGCAAGTACGCTACTGGAGGAGAGATGGGTGCTGCCAGTTTTTTAATTTATATTTATTATACAAAGAAAGAACCTCTTGAGATGGAACGCATCCTTCTCAAGAGTGTCCAGGGTGAGCACAAAGCACAGTGCAGGATCACGCATCAGCTACGTTTGGAGCACCCTCAGTCTTTTAAAAGGAAAAACAAGAGTTGACAGGGGTAACACGGACAGTTGTTTTGTAAATGACGTCCCTTTTTTCCTGGCTCTCTGCTACATACCTGATACCAATTAACCCATATTGCTCCTGCTTTTTCTTTCCTATGTATTTCTCTTTTCAGTGTTTAATTTGTAACACTTTTAACATGTTATACCATAAGAAAAGTTACTTGAACAATCTTCCCAAGAAGGCATCCTATAAACAGCTTAACTCCAAATACAGCAATGAAAGCACAGTGTATGCTGTACCCGGCACCTATGCACAGCATGGAATCATACAAACCCTCCTCAGTGTACACAAAAAGGATTTTTTCCAGGCCGTCTGTTGTGCTTATGAGATAAATACTGGTTTTGCTTTTTTGTTTGTGCTTTACCAGTGAAACCAACACAGAAACCAGGACCAAAGGACACATTTGGTAATTAAGTGGAGATAGACTTAGAACAGAGGGTGGGAGACACTTTACACAGAGTAAGGGTATGGAATACATTGCTGATGCTGAATCACTGGGATCCAAATTGACAAAGTTCAGTCATCTACTTGTACATACTGTTTTTTCCCACCTGACAGTCTGAAAAAAAGCTTCTGCTTTTTGGTGCATTTAGATAAATTCAGCCAAACATCTGAAAAAATAAATAAATAAAATTGTGTCTTTCTATTCTATGAAATTGCTGTTGGCCCTCTCCGTCTGCCCTTTTAAATTAGTTTTCATTGCTGAACCAGTCCTATATCCAGAGGCTGGATGACATGAACATGTCAGTGGGCACTTTTATTCTGTTTCACAACGAGGACACTTGAATGTATTTGTTTATAGACTCATTATGTGCCTTGGGTAAAATGCTTACAACCTTTTGCATTTTCTTTTCTGAATTCTGGCACAGGACAAAGTGCAGCTGCCCTATTTACCCTAAGATTATGTGCTGTATTTGTTTAATAAGCAAAAAATACAGATACAGTCCTCCATGAATGTGTTGTCAATTCTCTGATGTATTCAATGGCTCAGTTGACAGAATAAACTGGTGCTCAGTCATATACTTTCATTGTACCTCACATTTAATGCAAATGTGCAGTGTTAAGGCAAAATAGTGTCCTGGCAAAAGCTCAGATAATGATATTTAAAATTAATTATATGAGGCCTTGTTGTGAATAGTTTGCCTTTCTTTTTGATTTCTCTCTAAAAACTTGAGGGGATTAATAATACATCCTATAATCCATACTAACCTTAAATGCTATAGTCTCTATTAAGCTTTAAAAGGTTACAGAACACCCTCTACAGAGGCATTGCGTTTTTGTATCATGTGTTGTAAGTATCTCAACTAAATATTTTCTTTTTTTTTTTTTCCCTCACACCATGAGCCATAAATCATCTGTGGAATAAAAACCCTAAAACATAAGGAAGATTTGTCTCGTGGGTCTCAAAGTGTATGCAGATTCTACTCCCTCCTGCAAAAATGCTGAATGATATTAAAAGCTGTTGTGGGGGCATAAAGCAACCAGCATTATTATGGGAAGGATCATGATCTGGATACACTTTGTCGGTCATAAGACAAACCCTCATTCTCATGTGGAATGCTCCTGTGCGAATGCTACCAAGACTTTTAATATTTATGAAATCTGGAACAGTGGCATACGTACAGCATCGTATTATATAAAAATACCTTTAAAAATGCCTTCAAAATCTATAGATTTGTAAATAGGCCCCCCCACCATCAGTGAAGAGTAAAGCCCAAGACACACCAGCGTGTCACTGCACTTTGATTCTATTTGACAGTAGACAAAATAGACAGTGCCACACCAATGTGTCTATACCCAATCATCAATTTTCTTTCCCAGTGAAAAAAACACCAAGCAAACATTTCGAGCGAAAAAAACAACTATCCAATTGGTAAAAGAAACATGTATGTGTTTTTTTTAGAAGACCCCATTGAAACCTTAACAGAAGAAGAGGAGGAGGAGGAAGAAGAAGAGGTTATTTTATTATTAAGCAGTATATCTAAAAAAAGAAAGAGGAGAAGGATGGTGGGTCCACAAAACCCTGAAGAAGAGGAAAGAGCTGGGGGAGTATCATACATTGATACAAGAACTTGAGTCTGACGAGGAACATTTTCAGCACTACTTCAGGATGTCAAAACATACTTTTGAGTTACTGCTGGAGTTAGTGACAGACGATCTAATAATGAAGTACACGACTTAAAGACAACCTATTGGTCCCAGAGAGAGACTGATTATATGTCTATACTGTATATAAAAATGTATATACATGTGAATATTTTAAAAGTATAACCAGGGGTTAAATGGGAGCTTATGCTAATCTTTTGGTGCTAACACATGCTCTGGGTTTGTTACAATATATTTTTATATTTTACTTTGAAGTCACTATTGCTATTGAAGCAAAATAGTCAAAATGCATCAAACCTCTGTTAAAAACAAAGGCTGTTTGACAACAAAAAAGTAACAAGCAAACAAAAAATAAAAAACAAGCCTATGCATGTAATGCCTTTTAAAAAAGGCAACGTTGTAAAAGAAAATATATTTCCATTTCTACATAGAATTCTTTTTTTCTGTATTTTTTTTTAGATTACAAAATACAACACAAATTTCCATCAAGCTCATCAAATTTAACAAAACACAATGAATGTACTGTCGACAGCATCACATCAATAAATCTACTCAATATATATGACACAGATATTTTGGCATTGCTGAATCCCTGCCCCTGTAAACATTTACACATGTTTACAAGGGATTCAGCACTGCCACAATATCCCTCTCGCTGTCATATCAAAACAGTGCGGTCGTCTCCTTGAGTTTTTCAGAGTTAGTAGGAAAGGAAGTGGAAGAAGTAAAAGTGGACAGGAGAGAAGGGGAAAAATCGTGTTGAAATTGTGTTGAGGGGGGCACGGGGAAAGAACACTGATTGGGCAAAGGGGTTTCTTGAGAGGTTTGTTGAGCATGGCTAAAATACAAATTACATTGAGGGGCAGATAATGAATTTAATTCAGCCTCTGTCACAAAATGGCATATATCATTTTTAACCTGTGCCTGTAGCTGTGGAGGCATTGCCTTAACACTGGGCCATACTATAGAAGAAGGTCTCTATTCCATCCTGAGGATTCTTTTCTTGCTGACGCCTCTCTCTTTCAAAGTTTCTCTCTTCCCTTCTTCTAAATACTCTAAAATTGAGTCAAATTGTGATGTTTTTCTCTTGGTGGTCTTGCTGGTCTTGGCGCTGCAGCTGGAAGCTGGCTCATTGGGTTCACATGGTAGGTCTGGTGAACAAATGTCCTCAGTCATGCCCCCTCATCTTCTACATCTCTGTCAGACATCGTGCTTTCCATGGTGCTATCTTCAGCATCACTGATATCCTGGAGATTTGTAGTTGTCCTAAAATATCAAATGCATTTTATAATTTAAAGTTAGATATAAGCAATTATTTTTTTTACTCTCTTGTGCTAGCAAAGGGCAAAAGACTCAGTTTCCTTTGCATATCTCCATTGCACTGTTTTTTGTGTAGTCTGACTGCTCTTCTTCCTTCTTATCATCTTTCTGTTCCTAATGAATCAATCATGGAGACTCTTCCACCTGGTTTTGCAGATTTCAACTGAAAAAGAATAAATAAGTCTCTTTTCTCTTTAGATTTTTGGCAACAGAAGATACATTTAAAACCATAGCTTTCAGCTACAGAGTTGGAAAATCAACTGTTGGGAACATTGTTGCACAGGTGTGTGATGCCCTGTGGAAACAACTACCACCGAAGGTGATGCCAGAGCCGACAGAGGAAACGTGAAAGTCTGTGGCAAGTGATTTCCACACCTTTTGGAATTTCCCAAAATGCATTGGTGCTCTGGATGAGAAGCACATCACCACCCAGGCGCCAAAAATGAATGGATCTCTTTAATTTAATTACAAGGGAACTTTCTCCACAGTGCTCCTTGCATTAGTGCATGCAAGATATTGATAAATTGTTGTAGATGCTGGAGGGTATGAAAGAAGCAGTGATGGTGGCATATTCTGTGACTCTGTGCTTGGAAAGCATATGGAAAAGAAGACCCTCTGTTTTCCCTCTGACACCTGGCACAGATAATCCAATGCCTTACGTTACTGAGGCTGATGAGGCTTTCCCCTTTGAAGCCCAACATACTGAGCCCATAGTCAGTACATTTGCAAACTGATGAAAAGAAGAGGGTATTTAACTACAGACTTTTCTGGTGCTCGCCGCATTGTTGAGAATGCTTTTGGAATTTTTTCTTCCAGGTGGAACATTGATCAGAGGCATCTCCAGCTTTCCACTGAAAATGTCGATAGAGTGCTAAAAGCAATCTGTTGCTTGTACAATTTTCTTCAACACTCAAGTGAGTCACCAGTCTAGTTATGGGAGAAAATGAATGAAAGTCAGGGCTATGAATCCCTTGCCTAATCAGGGAGGAAATGCAAGCATGCCAGTATTTGCAGTTTGCGATGAATTCAAAACCTACATCAACACTAGGATCTGTTCCATGGCAGACAAACACAGTGAGACGAGGCATTCTGTAATTGAATACTGTAAATAGTTTCCACTGTAATAGAATAGTATATTAATGAGCAATAGGGCTTTCATTTGATATTGTATTAGTGTTGTATAAGTGCAAAATGTAATTACTGTTCTTTTAAAAAAAAACAAAAAAATAATTTAGTGTTCTAAAATAAAGAACCTTTGTCTTTAGCCGTAATTTCGCTATGTATTTTAACATGGATAATTACATTATTCGTTTATGCAGGCTTATATTTTTTGTATGTATGCATGTGCTTTGTACAGTATGTATTTTTAGTTAAGCAATCTAAAATCTTACCAGACATCTTGTATCTCCTATATAGTGATATTAGTGTGCAATGTTAATATCTTTTTGTGAACCATATTTCCTATACTTCTTGGACAGTTTTAATGTATAAACTTAATAGAATATTTTCCCCTGATCATAGACTGTAAACTTATATATTACAAGTAATAGCCTACGCTCTGTGCCCAAAATGGTGAGATAGGAAAATGGGTTATACATCAGAATTAATTTTAATTTCTAACCAGGATGTATTAATAATGTATATGACTTATGTATTAAAGTGAATTGAAGGTTGTAAAGGCTACTGATGTACGATAGGGTAACCCTTGATTATACTAGCTGGGAAAGGAAGTCATAAGAGACCAGGTCAGAATTTTGAATACAGGGTTTATTTATTACAGAAAAATTGTATGAAAACAAGATATCAGTTTTTGTTTTTTTGTTTGTTTTTTAATGAATGAATAGCAATACTGGAAAGCTGGTCTTTATTTATTTATTTATTTATTTATTTTTATATAGCACCTTTAATACTGGAGTATCATAAGGCACTGTACATAAATACATAAAAATACAATAAAATATAAAATATACAAATTATAATAATAAAAATAATCAGTAAAAAGCTAGCAATTATGTTGTATTAAAACCATTAAAATAAAAATGCCATTTTATAAAAATGTGTTTTAAGTTTAGACTTAAATACCCACAGACCCAGCTTCCCTAACACATGGAGGTAGTGCATTTAATAGTTTAGGGGCTCTAAAAGAAAAAGACCTGTATGCAGGTCAGTAGAGGAAGGATAGGTAAAACGGGATACTTAATGTATGGAGATTTCTGTAAGTCAGCCTAGAACACCAATCACTTTACAATTTCTGATAAAACTCAAGAGGGTATTGTACTACCATAATAAAATTGCAAAATAAAAAAAAAGTATTAATTGGGTAAAAAAACCTTTTTTTTCAAACCCTTGCAATTTCCCATTTTACCCTCACTATGTTGGTAAAATGGGGTACACACATGTTAATAAACAACCATGCATAACCTTTATTCATAGTTATAGCTAGAGGAAAAAAGTGACAAAAAATGAAAAAAATATATGCTGAAGGCTTAAGGCCATTCTAGGTTTAGTCTACAAGTACAGTTCACAGGTGAATTGGTCGTTGTCACTGTCCACACCAGCACGCACATCGGCAGCTACAAATGTGTAACATCTGCACATATAAATGTGAAGAATATTACCACTGTTAAATATATATTTTTTCAAAACTTTCGGACCTCTCCGGGGCCCTCTGAGTGCGTGGGGCCCTGTGCAGTTGCAGGCAGCTGTATCATTTACATTCACTTCCAGCAGATGGCTGCAGTTTGCAGTGGTGAAAACATTGGTGCCCCGTTTTACCTGAGTATCCCATTTTAGGCAACCTTCCCCTATAACACACTGCAAGTAAATAAATCAAATCGACAAACTTAAGTGAAAACAAAACAAACAATAATAATTATAAAACAATCCGATACAATAATTTAACTGATCAAAAATAAATAAAACATTTCTGTCACAAAAATAGGGTCAGAGCTGACAGGAGTGGCCTGCTCAAAAGAAGGAGAGAGAGGGAGAGCTAAAGAACTGCATTCATGCCGGCACACAACTACAGCAACGCAGAACAAACACATACCAATACAGCAAATTCCCAACCCCGTCCCCAGTACATTATTAAGTCCATGTTTCCAGTGGTCGCTTGCGTTGCGGCTGACCCACCGTTGGGGATCGGGGTGGGAGATGCAGCTCTGGTCGCCGACTGAGATGGGGATACTGGAGGTGTGACTGGGGTGGAAAATGCATCCCAGTGTTGTTGCTCCTGATTTTGGGGAAGCAGGGAAGCAGGGAATCTGGGCTCAGAGCTTTTGTCCAACCGCGGCACTGTCTTCTGGTCGGTCTGGAACGGGAAGCAAGGAGAGAGGGACGGGACCCGGCAGGCACGAGTTGCATGAGTGAGGGGACTCACCCGGAGAATGACAGCCATGATAGGTACAAGGTGATCTCTGTGACCCAGACAAGGCTCGGTCCATGGGCTATCAAGGTTTGGGCAGTGCCATTTCCTCTGCTTCAGATTGTAAACCCAGAGTGACTCACCAGCTGTGAAGTGCCGTCCCCTCTCCTGTACATCATAGTTGCGCTTCTGTTTGAATCTTGCAAATTGGAGATGGTCCCGGGTGAACTGGTCCAATGAACTGAACCAGGCAGAGTCAGCCACCAGATCCATGGACTCATCAATGCGCAGCAAGGGGTATTGTGCTAGACCATTTCTACCACTGACAGGGCCCCAGGTGAACTAGTAGCTGCTGGGCTGGCAGGTGAACGGTTGGTGTCTGGTACTATGGGCAATCTGGTGGTAGCAACACCGCGGGATCGCCAGAACGGGGCTGTGTGTTGCCACGGTGCAGACTGAGCAGCCTGCCCACTCATTGCAGGAAATCCACGTCAAGAATGCAGGGGTCTTGCATGGTGGCCAGTCAGATCTCGTTGCGCTTATTGACTCCTCCATAATCTACTTGCAGCCATCGTTTTCTCTCTATAGGCGCCAGCTCCCCCCATGACCACTTTCAATTGGACCGATGTCGGTTGAAGCCGGTTCCTCCTGTCAGGAGTGGCCCTCTTCAATGTGTCCAGCCAGACTATGGTGATGCAGGACCCTGTGTCAATCAATGCAGTGCAGGGTACCCCCTCAACATGGATGAGGGCCTGGAGGCAGGTACCTTCTCCTGCACGTCCAGCAATTGCAGCATCAGTGAGTTGGAATGCGGCAGTGGTGGGGTAAGTCTACAAGACCTCGTCTCCCCTTCTACGCGGCTCATTTCCCAGTGACCTGTCCAGGTAACCCACATCTCCTACACACTCTTTCAGTCACTCGGGGCGACAGCTCTCGTTCTGGAAGAGAAGTCAGGCATATATTCTCAGTGGTCCCTGCTCTCATCAGTAGGGCTGACAGCTCAGACAGTCCGGGAGGCAGTCTGGTGTTGCTGCGGGCCCTCATTTTGGAAATCAGCTTCCATGGCCAGGGCATGGTGGACAGCTTCGTTCAAGGTGCAGAGGCCAGCAAGGTGAACCTGGTGGCACAGTGGTGCAGGCTGCAGGCTGTGGAGAAAGATCTTTCCTCTCTTGGGTCCCGCTGTGCATCTTCTGTTCACTCCATTCTAATCCCGCTCCTTTTCTGAAACCAGTGTAGAGAACGGCAGTATATGGGTTCGGCAGGAATAAATAGACAGGACACAACGTGCAGTCAAAGCAGTTACAGCTGCTGTTTTTATTTGTTTAGCTTTTTTAGGAATAAGCATGTACACCTGTGTTACCCACTTTATAAAAATAATGTTCTTGATTACTCTAGTACTTTTTTTATTTTATTTTATTTTCACTGCAGGTGCCATAAACTAAAAGCAGTTGTTTACGTTATTTTGACAAAAAGATATTTAGTGTGTCACGCTACATGAAGTGGCTGAAAACCAAGACTTTTTAAAGATTTAGAGCGTAATGTCAGGACACCAGGACCTTTGATGGAAAATCGAGACATCTGGTCACCCTAGCTGAGGAACAAGAAGTAGGTTTCTAATTAAGAAACAGAATGCGTCACCACAACTACCATGTAGGACAATGATGCAGCTTCAAATGAAGCTTGCACATCTGCAGGGATTACAGCAAAGTACAGACAATATGCACATAATTCTGAGATTTTCATCGCCCTTCCAACACCATTAAAGCTGTCAAACAGATGCACCATCTTTGGAAGAATGCATGAGTCTTTGGGGAAAAGGATTATATGAGCAGTAACAACATCATAAAATTATTTCATAATGTACAACAGTAACATTTAATTGACAGTAATGGGAAAGTAATATATTATATTATTAGACAGTGCATACGAAACCAGAATATTTTGCATCATGTTAGAAATCCCAGTAGATTTCAAAATGTATTTATTTCAAAAAAGTTTTAATCAATGTTCCTGGTATATTATATCGGTACTGAAGCAAATATCCACAGCCAGACTGTTATTGAAATCCCCTGTCTGCATGTGAAGGAAATAACAATTGCAGTTGCCCAGATAAAGTAGTATCATAACAGAATTTATCAAGTTACATTTTGTTTTTACCAAAGTTACATTTTAACCAATTTATATAAAAGAAAAATCTTAGATTGATAGATTTTGGTTTGGAAGCTTTGTAGGACTCTTTAGTTTTCTTATCTAAAAATGAATGGTTCAAGTCTGACTGTGACGGGGAACTCCCCGTCTATATGAATATGTTTGGAACTGGCAGGGAGGGGGTTAAATTCCTCCCTGCCAGAAAAACATGTGAGAATGTGGCTGGAGCTCTAATTGAATAATTATTGATTAATTGGGCTCCAGCCACAGGGGATAAAAGCCAGGGGAGAGGCCCTGGCTGAGGGTGTGTGTGAGAGTTTTCTGTTTGGGGTGTGTTTGTGTTTCAGTTTGCTTTTGTGTTAGAGAGTTTTGTATTTTAAGAAGAAAGGAGTATCTTGTTTAAAGACCTGGAACTTGACCATTTATTTTTGTAAGTTCACTTTATTTATTTTTGAACCTCTTTTTGTTGGCCCTTGTGCCTGTTTATTTGATTATTTTATTTAATAAATAACTTTATTTTGCCTTTACTCTGTCTCTGAGCCTCAATCCACTCGCCAGCCTGTCACACTGACCCATAGTAATATGACTTTATTTGGATATTTCACACTGCCTTAACTGCAAAAAAAAATAAATAAATACCACTGTCGCATTCCTTCACATACCGTAAAAACAAACAAAACATTCTTCTGTCTTTTCAGCACCACGCTGTATCTGCAACATCTACAGTTCTCTTTAAATGATCTGCCTTGATCATTCTCTCACTCTCTTTCCCAATCACACTCTCCACCTGTATTTGTTCAACCTCCATCCTTCCATCACTGCGCAGTCAGTATGGACATATTTTGATTGACAGGCTGGGGAGTGTGCGTGCGCTATGAGTCCTTAACATTCCATCTGAAGCTCCCCATTTTCCACATCTGTATTTATGCTCTGTACAGCAGCTGAACACCCTTAGTGCTTTGATCTCAGCCAAAAATGAATTTTACCCTGACACTAGCAAGCTCGAATCTTGATTTAATTTAGTTTTCATAGTGCATGTCATATGGCTGTGTTCTTCTTTTATAGTTTACAAGTTTAAAAGAGGTTAAGTCTGGCTGCCTTATGACGCCTCAATCGTAAATGAGGCAAAGCTAATAAATTAATTTAAATGGGCTTACATTAATAAATGTGCTATTCCTTATACTTATCTCAAAATTGTTAATTATGAAAGAACCCCACTGCATTGGAAAATTCTGCCTCATAAGATTATTTTCCCGCTTGCCCCATCATTTTCTCAGGTTTTCTGGTTGCTTGGTGGCTCATGGGAGACTCTAGTAGAAGACAGGTTTCCGATTGCTCCAGTAAAAAAGGCTCCAGGAGCGTCTACACACACACACACATCATTGTGAACTTGTGAGGGAATATATAAACTACCTGCTATGGGAGCACCCAAGCCATTTGCAGCACTCATAAACTAGTTACATAGTGTCAGCTCCAGTAACACAAAAGCTTTTTCTTCAGGATACTTCTTATAAAGGTTCACCAGAGTAAAAGCATAGCAAAGTTAAGGGATATCAAAAATCATGGCAAACCATGATAGAGTATAAACTTGGGGAAAAACATTGCTGAAGTGCAAAATTACTGTGCAAATTTACTGTGATAAATATATCTGGAATATCTTTGACTGTAAATGTGCGTGGTTTATAAGTAGATGTCAGACAACTGATTCTCCATTCACTTACATTCCAGTTGTATGGTATAATTCATGAAACCCAGATTGTGGGTTCTTTCGCTGTATATTTAACAGGAACTGTAATGATTTTAATGATTGTCAGATGGGATGGTTTGACATTAAAGTTACTGTTCTAAACCATGCACATTTTTATATAATTTTGCAGCAGAACGATATCCACCACAATTAACCATAACTTAGTCCGAAAATCAAAAATCTACATCAGCAGGGGCTTAGGTACTGTACTGATGATCCCACTGGTGAAAATACAAAAAAAGTTATCTTTGATCTCTTTAATACCTTGTCCACAATTGCAGTTCTTTTAAAATCTAGCATTGGTAAGTACAACCATGTTTATACAGAGAAGGTTCTATAAATAAAAAGAAAACTACCATGTACATATGAAGTACTTAATCATGAATGTGTCTTCATTTTTTGATGCGTTGAAACATGTTAGAATCAATTTAACACTCCTGATGTTACTCCCTGAGACTACTGGTAGCTGAAAGTCTGACTAGATATGTGTCACTCACTATTGTGTCACTGGTGTTGTGAAATGGGATAATTGTAATACATTCAAAAATGATGTTCTTCCAGCCACCAGAGGAGGATTTTACTAAGTCACAATTCTTACTTCATCACAGTTATTATCTGTCACTCACATTGGGTAACAACAATGACATCAATTACAAGACTTGTTTTCATCCTAGATCTAGTGATATATGGGTGGCAGGAGGTGCTAGATTACAGCAGATGATGACCCCTCTAATTAGTACAGTAATACCTTCAAATCTAATATTGAGAATTGTAGAAGATATAAGTGTGCTATGAGATTGCAATGTCTATTACGGTTAGTTTAATTATTAAATTTTGCAGTCCGATAAAGTCCCACACATATGGATTGAAAGTGTTAATGAACTGTAACTCCAAACTTTCTAGTACTTCACAGTCACAAAAGCCGGACACTCCACAACTTCAAGGTTGTGTCAAACAAGGAATGTTGGCACAGCTACTGTCAGTAAAATTCAGTTACTTCAGCAATGCCAGTGAAGCCCTCTCAAACCTCACTGTCTGTGAATCTGTAAGAAAGAATAAACAGATGTAGTTGGAATAAATACCATGACTACTATGAGTATTAAACTTTATGTACAGGGAATTGATATAAACCTATTTAAATGGGTTAGTTCTATTAATAGAGCCCAGTGTGTTCACCTTTATTGGAATTCCACTGTAACAAGTTTAGTTCGGTATAGAAAACCACTCAATGGGTGTGCCTGCATCAGTGTTGAGAGGTCACTTTTAATATTCAAAATACCATTGTTTTTTTCTTCTGCCAAGAAAGGCTTGGAAAAAGTGGATTATTGGCTATGAATCACAGCCAGCTCATCATATTCCCTCATAATGCTTCTTTCTTGTCATGCTTCAAAGAGTGGTATGGTGACTGGAGCAGTACTTGACAGAACACCTTTGACGTGGTAGGCCATACCATGATCATAAATAATCTTCTAGCTGTGTGCTTACAAATCACTGCTGTGTCATAGTGTATAGAGTCTACTTGTCAAGTTAGAACA
Organism: Polyodon spathula; assembly: GCF_017654505.1. NCBI lineage: Eukaryota > Metazoa > Chordata > Actinopteri > Acipenseriformes > Polyodontidae > Polyodon > Polyodon spathula. Next base: position 35,625,363 of record NC_054538.1, on the reverse strand, counting down.
ATGCATACCAGGTGCAGCAGGGTGTCTATTTGTAGGGGGTTCCCTAAGGGTTCATACTTGCCCCACTACTGTCTTTTTATTTGTGAATGATGTGCTGTTGTACTGTAACTAGTGGTTAGAGAGGAGAGCTGACATGACATGGAAGTTGTATGAGTAGCCTTATAAAATAACCACAGTATTTCTGCACAGTATTTTGGCAGGATTGCCATGTTTTTCCCATGGTTATACTATGCATTTACCATACAGTAAATTCCCTGGTTTAATATGCTTTTACTATGGCAATTTTTTTAGAAGGGTAAGGATAGATATGGCTAGGGGAAAGGCACACTAGATTGTGACCTAAACTAAAAGCAAAAGTTACTTTTAAATTGAGGGCAGTGCACATTTTCAGGTGTGTCTCTGTTAGTGTATTTCAGAAATTTCAGAATCCCTCCCTTGATTTACAAGAACAACAGCAGTCAGTTAATTAAGTATCCTTCTTTAAAGCAAACCCGTTTTTTAAGATGTTTAGTTTCAAGCACACACAGATTTGTTAAAATACCTTTTGACACATTTTGATGTCGTTAAATCACACAAGCTACCTAAGAAATTATTTTTTAACTGAATTGGGGGACTGAATGACATAATCAAGTTTAAAAAGGATCAGGATCAAGGCACATGCAACCATCACCCAACATGGCTGGAAATACCTTAATCAGACTGCAAAATCATTTAAACTAACCGTAATAGACATTGCAATCTCATAGCACACTTATATCTTCTACAATTCTCAATATTAGATTTGAAGGTATTACTGTACTAATTAGAGGGGTCATCATCTGCTGTAATCTAGCACCTCCTGCCACCCACAGATCCCTAGATCTAGGATGAAAACAAGTCTTGTAATTGATGTCATTGTTGTTACCCAATGTTAGTGACAGATAATAACTGTGATGAAGTAAGAAATGTGACTTAGTAAGATCCTCCTCTGGTGGTTGGAAGTACATAATTATAGAATGTATTACAATTATCCCATTTCACAACACCAATGGCACACTGGTGAGTGACACATATCTGTGGTGGAAGTTTTGGGTAAAAACTCAAGTATACTTACATATTTGCATATTTTCTAGGAACATTATCATTTATGTCAGACTTTCAGCTACTAGTAATCTCAGGGAGTAACATCAGGGGTGTTAAATTGAGTCTAACATGTTTCAACACATCAAAAACTGAAGACACATTCATGATTAAGTACTTCATATGTACATGGTAGTTTTCTTTTTATTTATAGAACTGTCTCTGTATCATAAGAACATAAGAACATAAGAAAGTTTACAAACGAGAGGAAGCCATTTGGCCCATCTTGCTCATTTGGTTGTTAGTAGCTTATTGATCCCAAAATCTCATCAAGCAGCTTCTTGAAGGATCCCAGGGTGTCAGCTTCAACAACATTACTGGGGAGTTGATTCCAGACCCTCACAATTCTCTGTGTAAAAAAGTGCCTCCTATTTTCTGTTCTGAATGCCCCTTTGTCTAAACTCCATTTGTGACCCCTGGTCCTTGTTTCTTTTTTCAGGCTGAAAAAGTCCCTTGGGTCGACACTGTCAATACCTTTTAGAATTTTGAATGCTTGAATTAGGTCGCCACGTAGTCTTCTTTGTTCAAGACTGAACAGATTCAATTCTTTTAGCCTGTCTGCATATGACATGCCTTTTAAGCCTGGAATAATTCTGGTCGCTCTTCTTTGCACTCTTTCTAGAGCAGCAATATCTTTTTTATAGCGAGGTGACCAGAACTGCACACAATATTCAAGATGAGGTCTTATTAGTGCATTGTACAGTTTTAACATTACTTCCCTTGATTTAAATTCAACACTTTTCACAATGTATCCGAGCATCTTGTTAGCCTTTTTTATAGCTTCTCCACATTGTCTAGATGAAGACATTTCTGAGTCAACAAAAACTCCTAGGTCTTTTTCATAGATTCCTTCTCCAATTTCAGTATCTCCCATATGATATTTATAATGTACATTTTTATTTCCTGCGTGCAGTACCTTACACTTTTCTCTATATTAAATGTCATTTGCCATGTGTCTGTCCAGTTCTGAATCTTGTCTAGATCATTTTGAATGACCTTTGCTACTGCAATAGTGTTTGCCACTCCTCCTACTTTTGTGTCGTCTGCAAATTTAACAAGTTTGCTTACTATACCAGAATCTAAATCATTAATGTAGATTAGGAATAGCAGAGGACCTAATACTGATCCCTGTGGTACACCGCTGGTTACCACACTCCATTCTGAGGTTTTTCCTCTAATCAGTACTTTCTGTTTTCTACATGTTAACCACTCCCTAATCCATGTACATGTGTTTCCTTGAATCCCAACTGCGTTCAGTTTGAGAATTAATCTTTTGTGCGGGACTTTGTCAAAAGCTTTCTGGAAATCTAAATAAACCATGTCATATGCTTTGCAATTATCCATTATCAATGTTGCATCCTCAAAAAAATCAAGCAAGTTAGTTAGACACGATCTCCCTTTCCTAAAACCATGTTGACTGTCTCCCAGGACCCTGTTACCATATAGGTAATTTTCCATTTTGGATCTTATTATAGTTTCCATAAGTTTGCATATAATAGAAGTCAGGCTTACTGGTCTGTAGTTACCTGGTTCAGTTTTGTTTCCCTTTTTGTGGATTGGTATTACGTTTGCAATTTTCCAGTCTGTCGGTACCACCCCTGTGTCAAGAGACTGCTGCATGATCTTGGTTAGCGGTTTGTAAATTACTTCTTTCATTTCTTTGAGTACTACTGGGAGGATCTCATCCTGCCCAGGGGATTTGTTTATTTTAAGAGCTCCTAGTCCCTTTAACACTTCTGCCTCAGTTATGCTAAAGTTATTTAAAACTGGATAGGAACTGGATGACATGTGGGGCATGTTGTCAGTATCTTCCTTTGTAAAAACTTGTGAAAAGTAATCATTTAATATATTTGCTATTTTTTTTTTCTTCATCTACGATTTTGCCATTTGTATCTCTTAAACATTTAATCTCCTCTTTGAATGTTCGCTTGCTGTTGTAATATTGGAAAAACATTTTGGAATTGGTTTTAGCTCCCTTAGCAATGTTCATTTCTATTTCTCTCTTGGCCTTTCTAACTTCCTTTTTGACTTGTGTTTGCAGTTCTGTGTACTCTTTCTGCATACTTTCTTTTTGGTCCTTTTTTAATGCTCTGTAAAGTGCCTTTTTTCGCTGAATATTTTTTTTTAATTGATCTATTAAACCATTTTGGCAATTTAGTTTTACATTTAGATTTGTCTACTTTAGGGATATAATTGTTTTGCACCTCTAGTACTACATTTTTTAAGAACAACCATCCTTCTTCTGTGGGTGTTTTCTCTATTTTACTCCAATCTACTTCTGTTAGTCTCTGTTTCATACCTTCATAGTTTGCTTTTCTAAAATTGTAAACCTTAGCTTTAGTCATTACTTTTGGGGATTTAAAAAAACACTTCAAATGAGACCATGTTGTGGTCTGAGTTTGCCAGTGGTTCTCTGACCTCTGTTTTAGTTATTCTGTCTTCGTTATTTGAAAAGACTAAATCAAGGCATGCCTCCCCTCTAGTCGGTGCCTTGACAAATTGTGTTAGGAAGCAGTCATTTGTCATTTCCACCATTTCTATTTCATCCTTCACGCTACCCACCGGGTTTTCCCATTTTATTTGGGGGAAGTTGAAATCCTCCATTAGTATGGCTTCTCCTTTGCTACACGCATTTCTAATGTCATTGTATAACAGATTATTGTGCTCACCGTCTGAATCTGGCGGTCTATAGCATGCTCCTATTATTATGCCCTTTGAATTTTTGTCCGTTATTCTGACCCATATTGATTCAGTTTTATTTTCTTTGTCCAGGTTTAACACCTGGGCTTCAAGACTGTTTCTTATGTATAGCGCTACCCCTCCTCCTCTTCTGTCCTGCCTGTCTTTCCTATACAGTGTATACCCACAAATATTATATTCGTCCCCATCACTCTCAGACAACCACATTTCTGTAACACCTATCACATCATAGTTACCTGTTAGTGCAGTAGCTTCAAGTTCTAGAATTTTGTTTCTGATACTTCTAGCATTTAGATAAATACATTTAATGGTTGTCTTACCTGAGTTGTTGTTCTTGTTTTGATGCGGTCTCCCTTCTGTTTTTTTGTTGATTTCTCCCCCCTTCCTTTCTAGTTTAAATGCTTCTGAACTTGCTCGAAGATCTTTTCTCCGAGTAGACTGGTTCCCTTGTTATTTAAATGCAGTCCATCCCGTCTATACAGATAGTCCTCGTTGTAGAATGTGGTCCAATGATCAAGATAGGTGAAGCCTTCCCGTGTGCACTACGTCTTCAGCCATGCGTTTTGATTCATTATTTCCAGCTGTCCATATGGTCCTTTGCAAGGTGCCGGTAGTACACCAGAAAATACCACAGTTTTGGTTTTCTCTTTTAATTTCCTTCCTAGCTCTCTGAATTTGTTTTGCAGGGATTTTGGTCTGTCTCTTCCAATGTTGTTTGTACCGATGTGGACGACTACTACCGGGTCGTCTCCTGTTCGTTCTAGGAGCCTGTCCACGTTCTCAGTGATGTGCTTGACCGAGGCTCCCGGAAGGCAGCACACTGTTGTAGTAAGGGGGTCCAAACTGCGAATTGAACTTGCTGTGTTTCTCAATATGGAGTCCCCAGCAATCATGACCTCCCTTCTTTTTGCTGTCTGGTCACCACTGTCAATGGTTGACATGGTTGTATTTACCAATGCTAGATTTGTTATCATAAATCAACATAAAATGTACTGCAATTGTAGACAAGATATTAAAGAGATGGTGACAATAACTATTAAAGGGCAAATAGCTTCAAAATACACTTTCTGAGTCTTGTTGTACTATTCCCTTACATGTTTACAATTATGTAGGATGCTTTGACTATGAGTTTAGTAACTGCTGTTTAGTTTTAGAGTTGCCTGCCATAGATATGGCGCCCTTTGTGTGAGAACCATTTCATAAACAGTAGTGTATTGCCAGATGAGAAACATAAAGAAATGTATTCCAAAGAGACAGAGCACTAGATGGCACTTTCTCTTATTCTAGCAAAACACAGAAGTGTATCTATAGATCTCCCACAATCTGTGGCTCACAATTTACGTTTGCAGGGCAGCGTTTAGTGCTATTAGCAGGATATATGAACTGCAGTGTGACTTAGCACTGCTCTGTAGAGATAACAGGTAAGACAGGAGGACATCTTCACAGCAAGTAACCAATTCAATACAGCCATTTCAAACACAATTCACTGAATTGACATGTGTGATATAACTGGATGTAACAGTTCAATGTTCAAAATCTAAACCTTTGCCTGTACAGATAACTACTTTAAATTATTGTCATTATAAATACACTCTTATCTTCACATCCCAGGCAAGCAAACAAATATCATAATTTAAGGACTATATATTACTTTGATTATAGTATTAGAATGGAACATTTGAGAAACATAAAATCACCATGTACTATCCACCAGTACTGATAGTATTTTTGTAAAGGAAAAGCGCTTATTCTTATTTATCAATTTGTTATATTTACGTTACAGTTTAGTCAAACAATTTATATGTTATTTTTAAACTTGAGGGAAGTTTCAGATAATGCTAACTGATTTTTGCATGGCTGATTCTGTTTTAAGTTCATTGAATTAAAAAGAACAATGAAACACTGAAACAATCCTTGGTACATTACCCCTGGCAATCTCTTCTTTTTGCCAGTTGGAAAGTGTTGGGGATTAGCTGGGGGGGGGGGGGTTTGCAGATATTTATACAGTATGTACCGTGTGGTGCCTGTCGGCTCTCCAGTAAACTCAATGGGAAGAGCTTCCCTTCCTCTCGCTGAGATGATTTAAATTTGAATAAGAAGAAAATGTATCTTTCCAGCAAACTTGTGTAGTACAACCTGAGCTTAGAGTTACATCGACAGGTGGAATGCATAACCCTGCTTGTTTTAGAGGTGTTAAAAAATCGCCCATCTATACCATAACACAAAAGCCCAATTTACAACCTCCCACCTTTCTTATTTCTTCACTCTCTAATTTTCCCTTAATGCAAAGGCCTATTTTATATAAACCACACGATTTCATATTGCTTGTAGAATGCTGCATAGTTATTCATATTTGCTGCAAATTTCCACCTTCTAACCCTAATGTACTGTAAATAATGAAAGGCTGTGTTATTGAGACTTAATGACTTTCTGATGCTGAGATAACAAAACCAAAGTCATGGAAGAGCACAGCGCACATGGTAATATGGTTTCCTTCTGGGGTTTTCACTTCTGCTATATTAACCTCAAAATCGAGTGGAGTGCCAGATATACATATTAATTAAAGTGAATTCCCCAGATTATCTTGAAAGATGTTAACCACAGAATCATACTTCTCTCCCTACAGTCTACTGGCCCAACAGAATACCTTTTTTTTTACCCTGTGATATCAAAGGTTAACGTAACATTACAGTTTCCCATGCTTTTCCCATGCTATTAGTGTAATTAATATGCTTTACCTTTTTTTTTTTTTTACAATGCTGTAACATTGTTACTGTAATTTATAACACTTTGCAATGATTTTATCATGGAATACCGCAGTACACTTGTATAAGGGTATTATTGTTGCTTTACAACTATAAATCTTTGACTACTGTTTTGTTATACATTTATTGCTGAAAGTGTACAGTGTTATATACAGTAAATAGTTTAAAGATGCCCTTAGCATTGTTTGATACTGTAGTTTGTCAGCCGGTGCCTCAATATGGTTTATGGCCGGTGCTCTCCTGTTGAAAAAGCTTCCACAGTGATGGCTATAAATACAGTAACAGTACTTAGGCGACTGCAAGATTATTTATGATTGTGGTAGAGGTGAGCTGTGCCTAAAACAATACAATTGGCCATTTCAAATTTGGAGAAAAACGGGGTCAAAATCAATTGGCGACTACTAAATGAAAAAAATAAGACAGGCTCTAGAGATGTGTCAGATGTCTGATTTACAGAACCTGTTCATAACACCAGTTTTCGTTATCTCAGTTGAAGCATTTAGATCAACTGAATATACCCCAATGTCTTATTTAATACAAATGTCTGAATTGACTGACTGGGTGCTTTCACAAGAATGTACTTTATATGGTTTCTTACTTTTTCAGTCCAAAATGATTGATTGGAAAGTGCCAGATGTGCCATTCTCCTGCAGATCCCCTCTCATGATTGCATTTAACACCAGCCATGCAGTCCTCTACCCTCATGCAATGATACACACTGAGGCAATCTAACTCAGTACCTCAGCAGTAATCTGTGAACTACAGGAGACCAGTGAAAAACTATGATTTGAAATTAATTATTTTTTGAGACAATTGGCTCATTTTAATAATTACATCAAGTTTGCTGTTCATGAAAACAGTTTTCAACAGTATTTTTTATCTGTAAAAATTTATCTAAACAGACGTGCATCTAAATACCACCATCATTCAAATCCTTAAAATAGGGTCCTATATATTTTTATGGACTACACAATAGAATCACATGCACTGTTAGATGTATGATTTACTAAACAATGTTCAATCTTAATGATTCAAACAGCTATGCCACTGTTTAGATCAACTGAATAGACTCCTCTGTGTGAGCAGAGCAATATAGTGGGCCATATTCATAAAAGATGGAGGTAATTTCCAACCATTTAAAAAAATTAACTGTCAGTATTTAACACGCAATTTATAGAAGTACTGCCTGGTTATTTTACCGGCCAGTAATCGGTTTAGTTGTGATTTAAAGTCACAGATTATTATTATTATTATTCCCTATTTAATTTTCTTCTAATCAAGGCTCTGTCCACACTATGCCTTTAAACCGTATTAGTTGCCTTTAAACCGGCTTAAAGTGTTAAATACGGTTTGTGTCCACACTACACAGCGTTTAATACCATACTCAAGAACCGGACGCGAGCCCACCTCAGGGGGTAGTCTTAAGTTCAGTTCTAATTAGATTGCATCAGGTAGTGCAGTTTACCAGAAGTGTGGACACTGTAATATTGTACAACATTTTTTGTGTATCCTCCAATATCCCAAAATGCTTTGTGGTATGTTTGACGAAATATTGGCGCCTGAAGGACTTGCTATCAGAGTTGCCAAGTCCGCTTATAATAAGCAGGATTGGGCTTGTTTTTTTGAGAGTCGTGGTTGAAATTTGCACATACGCCCATACTCTAACATGGGGTGCGCTTATTTTGGGCTTGCTATCAGTGCACATGCCACAATGTGTATTCATATTTGCTTAAAAAAAAAAAAAAAACTGGCACGACATTACTGTTAAACTAGTGGGGAAAATAACAAAAGCACAACGTTAAATTAAGCGACTGCAAATATTAAATGCAAGTTAAAAGAAGGATCGTGATGAACAACTCACGTAATTTGTCAGATCTGTTTGAAATAAAATTAAGGGGACCAGAATTAGGCACAGGCAAGTTGTAGATAAAAAACATAGACTACCCCATTTGAGCCCATATACGACATAGAGTATCTGTCTGTGAAGACAGACTTCATCGTGGCTGTCACCTCCGCTAAGCGTGTCATTGAGCTGCAGGCGCTGTCAGTGCACAGCTCCTGCATGCATATTTGGGACGATGGTGACAGGGTGTCACTGCATACAAACCCTGATTTCCTCCCCAAGGTGATCACAGCCTCCCATGTTAATCAGTCTGTGGAACTGGAGTCCTTTCGCACCCCTGTTTTCTTCGGAGGAGGATGAGAGATTGAATTTCCTCTGTCCATTGTGGGCACTGAGATGCTACATGGATAGGACAAGAGCTTTGCATCATTCTGACCAGCTCTTTGTCTGTCACGTGACACGGACCCTAGGACAGCCCCTCTCAAAGCACCATTTGTCACATTGGATTGTGGACACAAGCTCAACTGCGTATGATGGTGCTGGCTTGCCCCCACCTGGAAGGGTAGCTGTACACTCCACTAGAGGGTCAGCTACATCTTGGGTCCTCTGTCGATATTTGTACTGTGGCTAGCTGAGCTATTGTTCAGGTTCTACTGCCTTAGTGTGGTAGATCCTGCCCTGCCTTTATTAGGCACGAGGGTCCTTGAGGGTGTAAGCTCACATCGTTAATGTGTCCCTCATATGCTGCAGTTCCTTCTCCCTCGCGACGGCTCTGGTATACATGATCCCATACATAAAGTCGTTGGTGGTTGTCATCGAATTAAAAGGAAATGTGAGGTTACTTACCGTAACCCTGGTTCACTGAAAGAGAAGACAATCACCAACCGCTAGGTCGCATCGGTCGCCTTCACGGGTTCAATGGAAAAAGAGAAATGGCTTTCTCAGGATGACGGTTTTAATCCCTCGGAGGGCGGGACCGAGTGCGTCACCCCTGGAAGGGGCCTACCAGCAGCTCTGATATAAAGAGCTCAGTAATACCTACCCAATGGGCAGGCATATCCCATACATAATGTCATTGGTGGTTGTCTTGTTTTTCAGGGAACCAGGGTTATGGTAAGTAACCTAGCGTTTCTCATACAGTACACCTTACCATACAGAAACCTTTTTTAAAACTAAAATAAATCAATGCAAATAGAAAAATCCTGCCTGTCATACAATAATACTTGGTACAGCGATATTAGATTAGAAAACGTTACATATTTCTTGCAATTTATTTGTAGTTACTAAATACAACTTTTTGAACTAACTAACAATCCCGTTTGACACAAATATGTAGTTTTAAATATACAGCTATGACCAAAATCTATAAGAACATAATTTACATCTTTTATTTAACATCATGTAATCAAAGAAACTACAAAATGACATTGCAGAAGTCTACCAGAAGCCATAGTACTACAGTATTTTATGTTAGATTTCAAAATGTCATTTTTCAATTTGTCAGTTTTTTGTTAAGTACAGTATATGGAAAACTAAAGCGGTATGAAATTCAGTATGTTAACGTTACATTGTTCGGCAGGTTTCATTTAACTTTATAAGCCTAAATTAATTATATACAGTGCCTATAGAAAGTCTACACCCCGCTTTGGCAGCAATTACAGCTATGAGTCTGTTGGGATAGGTCTCTAACAACTTTGCACACCTAGATTTGGCAATAGTTGACCATTCTTCTTTACAAAACTGTTCAAGCTCTGTCAAGTTCCTTGGGGAGCGTTGATGGACAGCAATCTTGCCACAAATTTTCGATTGGATTTAGATCGGGGCTCTGACAGGGCCATTCAAGGACATTTACCTTTTTGTTCCTTAAACACTCCAGTGTAGCTTTGGCAGTGTGCTTTGGGTCGTGAAAAGGTGAACTTCCGTCCCAGTTTCAGCTTTCTTGCAGAGGGCAGTAGGTTTTCCTTAAGGACTTCTCTGTACTTTGCTCCATTCATTTTCCCTTCTATCCTGCCAAGTGCCCCAGTCCCTGCCGATGAGAAACATCCTCATAACATGTCACCACCATGCTTCACAGTAGGGATAGTGTTCTTTGGGTGATACGCTGTGTTGGGTTTGCGCCAAACATAACGCTTTGCACTTAGGCTAAAAAGTTCCATTTTAATTTTGTCAGACCACAAAACTTTTTACCACATGGCTACAGAATCTCCTGTGTGTTTTTTTTTTCATATTTCAAACGGGATTCAGAATGGGCTTTCTTGAGTAATGGCTTCCTTCTTGCCACCCTACCATACAGGCCAGATTTGTGGAGTGCTTGGGATATTGTTGTCGCATGCACACTTTGACCAGTCTTGGCCATAAAAGCCTGTAGCTCTTGCAAAGTTGCCATTGTCCTCTTGGTAGCCTCTCTGATCAGTCTCCTTCTTGTTCGGTCATCCAGTTTGGAGGGACGGCCTGATCTAGGCAGGGTCTTAGTGGTTCCATACACCTTCCACTTCTTAATAATCTTATTGACCGTGCTCCAAGGGATATTCAAGGCCTTTCAACAACTTTGTCCTGGAGTTCTTTTGAAAGCGCCTTGGTGCTTATGGTCGAGTCTTTGCTTTGAAATGCACTAACAAGCAGAGGTAACCTACAGGTACTGCTGAATTTATCCTGAAATCATGTGAATCACTAGCCAATAATTATTTTATACATTTAGACCCATATTCATAAAAGTTACCCTCTCCATTATCATGCCAGTAATAGTGTTTAACATGACAGTATTTCATCGGGTGATGCATAAACGCCATTTAATTTAAAAAAACATCACTCATCATGGCGTTTGAGTAACGTGCCCTTTAGAGACCAATTTTCTCATTAGTATTTATTCTTCTGATTCATAAATCTGTATTGTGTCGTTAACTGACCCATAATACCAGTGAACAAATGACACGTTGGCCAAAACAAACAAACTGACACACGGATAATAATCATAACAAGTAGCGTGCTGGTACTGAACCAGCACGCGTAGCAATTGTTTCTTCTTCTTCTTCTTGTACCTCCTCTTACTCCCGTTCTCTACTCCTGAACACCTCTTCTCTGCAGCCGAAGCTACAGGGATTAATGAGCTATTCATTATCTTATTTACCCCTCGACCACATTCTGCACAGGTTTACTAAAGATATGTGACTGTGAGCTAATTCGATAATTACTAGCCGACAGTCGTGCATTCTCACAAGGTATTTTTTTAAAAATGCAAATCAATAACAAATAACGACGGACGACACCTCGCTCATTCTACCAATACGTAATAGAAAATAAAACATATAGGCAGAGAGGTGGGGAGTACCCCATCACAGGGCCAAAATAAAAAGTTCAAACAAAACAAACAGGCTGGGCATTTGCCTTGACTATAAAGTTTGCAAAACAGTACAAAATCACAGCACTCACACTCACTCACACTTTACTGCTGCCACAAGCCTATTTTTTATTTGATATTATACATCGTTGTCAAAGTAATTTATCTACAAACTTTATTACTTTTTGACTTGGAACCAGAATTTGAGATGAATGGAAATGAATTTTTTGAAAACACAGCAGCCTCCAAAAATATTGGAACATTCTATCATTTAAATGTACGTAGTTGAATTGTTGCTACATCTGGTACCTCATGTGTTGAGACTCCAATTCACTCCAGTGGACAGATGTAATTAGACCACGTGTGACAGTGTATAGTAATAATGCAGTTAAAATAGTTATACAATTAACAATGTTAAAAATAGCTAATGAGGAGAGAACTTGATTTTAAAACCTTTGCTAACACCATTGTGTTGGTTATTACCCCTTAATAGTACAAGTTAAGTATGAGCGATTATGGTCTTAGTATTTCTTGTAAGGATTTTGTCTTTTATATTCTTAGTGAAGAGACACTATGTTTCCTCAAAGGCCTAAGAGTCACTGGTTTTATGCTATCTTTTCCAGGACAGCAATTTCAGTGACTCAGCTTCAAATTTCCACTTTTACTAAAGAAAAAGTCAGGTTTCATGAAACAGACTGTTCTGGAAATACTCACATTACATTCTCTCTCAGCATTCATTTAAAGAGTAATTTTCTCAGAGACACACTGTGCTGAAACTTGCAGCAACAAACAGTGCGCAAGAAAAATATATTTATATTCCAACCTTTCCTCTAAGAGTGTATAATCTAGATTTGCTACTGTAGTGTGTCATAAGTCATTCTTCTACAAAGGCTGTTATGTTTATAAAACCACAACTATACAATTGATTTGTGAATAATGAAGTCTGCTTTTAAGCATTTTTAGAGTCTCTCCTCTGTACATTAAGCAGGTATGTTTTCTCCTGCTATTCTTTCTTACTGGGGTTAAGATCAAATAACAGTAACTAAAGTGCTTCTGTGCAGTATCTGTCATACTGCAGAATGTCAATGGTTCAAGACTTCATTATAGCAGAGGCGGTACAGTACATGACGTATGTCCATTGGATCATTTTCCTTTTTTGGCTAAACAGAATATAATGAACTACTTAATGGCCTTGTGACAGGGTAACATCGCAGCTCAGGGTAGCTACCAGCAGGAAATAGATCAGAGAGACAGAAAGCTGCAGTTCTAAAGCACTGTTATACAGGCTGGGCTTTCGCCTTCACTAAAAAGTTGGCAAAACAATAGCCCCACAAACTCTTCCAACAAACAAAGGATTTCTGGCTCCTTTTATACATGTGGCCACTTTCCAATTACCTAATTGATTGCTGGCAGGGACAGATTTAACCTGCCATCCCTGCCAACCTTACATTCCCACACACACACTTTACACTGCCTCACTCCTTGTGCAAAGCACACAATGCTGCCAACAGCCACCTCCCCCCTTGAAACACCAACCCCCTTCCACATTGTTCATCTTTCTCCCCCTGGATTCTTGTGGACGGGTTGGCGGGTGGGTTGGTCCCAACTCTGGTGCTTCCCCTTGGAGGCCGAAGATCGATGACAGGGGACCCATGCAACGTGTATGGGGCATCGGGAACGCAGGCTGGTGACCAACTGGGAGAGGTGCAAGCCCCAGTGACCATGGAGTGACGTTTGGGCCACCAGGGGGAGCGCAGCTGGAGACCAGGCCAGACCAAAGGTCCCCCAACACAAGTGCCAAGTGTCTAGGAGCCTGAGTCGAGGGCTCTGACTCATAGGCACTGCTATTGGTATCATCGCTTGAGAAGGGCCCTCTGGTAGTGGTAATGCAGGCAGTGGCGACGCTGGCAGTAGGACGGGGAAATCCAGCAGCGGAGTGGGGCACTAACTACCCACAAGCTCCATACCATTGAGCCCCTTCTTCCTCCATCAGCTGCTGCTGGTCGTGCCAGTCTTACATTTTCTTAAACTTTTTAAACTGCAGTCCTGCTCTTAGTCTCTATCCTACTTCTTACACCGCCTGTGACAGGATAGTGTGGTGGCACAAGACGTCACCAGTAGGAACTAGAGACTCAGAAAGAAGCTGCAGTGGAGTGCCGTTGCACACTTTATTAAACAAACAAACAGGAACACAAAATAAACACGGCATGAGGGCCTGTGGCAGGCTGATTTGAGCAGTGACATCAGACCTGGATGAAGGGTGAGATGAATGGTAATCACACACCAGACTGGGGTATGAAACACACTGATGTGTGTATTTATCAAACCAAATAAAATATTTAACAAAACACAAAACAAACGGCACGTGGGCCAAAACAAACAAACTGACACACAGATAATAATCATAACAAGTAGCGTGCTGGTACTGAACCTGCACGTGTAGCAATTGTTTATTATTATTATTATTATTATTATTATTATTATTATTATTATTATTATTATTATTATACCTCCTCTACTCCCGTTCTCTACTCCTGAACACCTCTTCTCTGCAGCCGAAGCTACAGGTTCCTATAGTGGTGACCGAGGGATTAACTAGCTATTCATTATCTTATTTACCCCTCAGCCACATTCTGCACAGGTTTACTAAAGATACGTGACTGTCAGCTAATTCAATATTTACTAGCCGACAGTCGTGCATTCTCACAAGGTATTTTTTTAAAAATACAAATCAATAACAAATAATGACGGACGACACCTCGCTCATTCTGCAAATACGTAATAGAAAATAAAACATATAGGCAGAGAGGTGGGGAGTACCCCATCACAGGGCCAAAATAAAAAGTTCAAACAAAACAAAACAGGCTGGGCATTTGCCTTGACTATAAAGTTTGCAAAACAGTACAAAATCACAGCACTCACACTTCACTGCTGCCACAGGACTATTTTTTATTTGATATTAAAATCCAATTAATTGAGGCCATGTACAGTTTATATACACGTTTTCTATATACAGTAAATTCTATATATACATTGTTAAAATGATTGATAAACAACAGCACGGATATGGGTTCAATCCCCTCTCACAATTTACAGTAATAAGAAAAAGTATATAAATGTAAGTGTTCTCTTATGATATTCAATGGCCCAAGAGAAATGTACCAGATGTGAAAAAACAGAAAAGCGAGTTTGCTTGCCTATAAATTGAAGTAACCACTTAGCTTGGAAGTTACATAGAGCATACACTGTCTTAAAAGGAAATTTGGAAAATACTGTTTTCTGGAAGTCAGTACATTTAAACACTATTCTATCGTACAGTATCAGAACAAGTTAAATTAGATGGGAACTTTTGATTTTGAAGAAACAAACAAAAAAAAAACATATTTAGCTCTACTACTATGAAATGAAGAAACAAACAAAATAAACAAGGTTCAGGCTCCTGTGCGTTATTGTGAGTGCTGCAACCAGTTTACTGAAAGCGCGGTCACGAATTGTAACGATGTACGGCGGCGCGCATGGAATTAGACTTAGCTCTTCCCAGGGAGAGGGAGAGGTAATAGAAACCAAACCACACCACAGACATAGAAGGGAACACGGAAATAACAGGAGCAGTGAGAAGAGGTGTAGAGGAGAGACAGCACAGAACCGCTTCAGAACTACAGCACAAATTACCATATTTTCGTCCAAGATTTTATTTCTGAAAAAAAAAAAAAATAATATTATTGTTATTTAAAATAAATAAATAAATAAAATATCATTCCGGATTCAGAATGTCGGGAAGCCGGGAGGACGAGCGGCGAAAACTCGCAGACATCATTAACCACTGGAATGCTAACCGGCTTGACCTGTTCGAGATCAGTCAGCCCACCGAGGTGAGTCCCCGGACCTGCTGTAGTTGCAGGCCGCATAGGGATCACCCCAAAATCTTTATAGAAGCAGTTTAAGGGGGTAATGGGAGGAGTGGTGCAAACTGATACGAATGATCGATTAATACCTGTTGGATTAGGGTTTATGGTAAACAAGATAGTGTGCAGGTTGGGGCATTCATTTTGTATTGCCATTACACTACTGCCACTATAGCAAGTGCGTGATTTTGTTTAATTTTATTTGCATGGTCCATCACTACAAACACTAGTATTACATCGGCAGTGCTAGTCACGTTCGTGTACAGGTTGGTTTTACGCTAGGCAGCAGTATGTACAGTGTTTCGTTCTGATCAACGCTTTTTTTTTTACACCGGAATATTTGCCTAACATTCCCTATAAAGCGCTGGACACAAAAACGGTCATGCACAAACTAACCGAGTGAACATTGTAATGCAAACGCTATCCTTCGGTGTTAAAGATGCATCACACGTGTGTTCTTTAGGTTGATTCCATGATCTGGGTTGATAATCATTTCGTAAAAATGATACTTTGCCTGTAAGAGTGTGACTAGTTTCTGTCTCATTTGGTTTCAAAACTTTGCGAGGTTGCCAAGTTTGGAGAGGAAAAAGTAAACATATGGGTGGCTTTTGCCAGGGGAGGTTAAATGATCTACTCCGAGCAAAGCAAGCAGTTGACCTAAAAGTCCAAAATAAAAATATCTTCTGTTGTGTGGTTTGAGCTTGTGGCCAGTGCGTGTCTTGTCAGAGTTGATCATGACAGTGTGGGACTGGTGTAGCTGGTTTTCGTGCATGTCGTTCTGTGTTAACAAAACAGCAAGCAAAATTGGCGCTTCTTGGAGTGCTGTAGATTGAGATAGCTGTGATTTAGGCACGAATTAATGTAAGAGTGGTTTGGGGGTTTCACATTTTTAATTGGCAACATTCTGGAGAGAGCGTCAGTTTAAAATTAATACAGTTGCGTTAGTAACCCCTCTAACTTGTTTCTGCTCAGCACAGCAGCATTTGCTACTTACATACTAATTACTAGTTGTACAAAATCAGTGTGTCTAGTCAGGTTTTCTGAATTATTTTTGTCTTGTATTTTTAAAACACAATCAACATAAAATTGCTTAATTTTATGTGGAGTGACAGGGGCATATGATAGTGTCAATACTGTTTTGAATGATTTCCTAGATGTTTACATGGTCTTTTCAGAATTGAAACAGTAAAAAAAGAAAAAGGGTGTAACTGTTGCTGCAGTGCAGCAAGTTCTACCGAGTGTACCAAATAATGTTTAAAGGGGCATATATATTGCAGATAGGATCTGATAATAAGCTGATTACCACAATAGCCAATAGCAAGCAGTACACATTCCTAAAACCCACAAACTAATACTAGTTCAAGATTACTGCATGGAGTCAGGTCCAAATAATATTTAGATTTTATTACCATACAGTTTTATCACCCTGAGGCTGTTGTAGTCAACTTATTTTTATTACATGTTACAAAATGTGCGGTAAATGCTCGATATGTCTTAAGACACAATAACAAAATAGCTATAAAGGGGGAGTACCTGTATTTGTTAGTTCTTTCTCATGTCATCCTGCAGCTTCTAGGAGTTGCTGCCTTGGCCTTCTACTGTAGTTCTAAACTTGGCTGCCTACCAAATTATTTAGAGGTGTGCTTTTGTCTGAGATATGTACAGAGGCACTTTAAGACTGTGTTGGCAACTGGCCATCAATACGTCTTGCTCTGCAGAAGTGCAAAGGACAGTCTGCCGGCTGTTCTTGTTTTTCCTAATTTTCATTACAGCTGCAACAAAAGGCTTTGCTCATAAGCAACACAGTGCCTTGTAGGAGCAAAGGCCAAACAAGAGCCATCTTGTAGGGATGTATTTTGTAGAATAGATGGCCATTCAAGCTGGGAAGACCCAGGGTCTGGCACAAGCTTTAGTCAACCAGATACGTCCAGGATGTCATTTTGCTTATAGCTCCAGGACAATTGGTCCATGGGTAGAAAAGAATGATGCATTGTCTTGCTAATGAATTGTCTGAGGCAACTTATTGTACACTCAGTATGTATAGGTGAGACTTTAGCTGAGCAAATTAAACTAAGCTAAAATTGAAAACCTGACTTGCCTCCAAAACAAGATTGCATCATAATAAATTAATAAAGTAATACTAATGCCAGGAAAATAGAAAATCCAATGTAATGCAAACATGTAAAATACCTTTTGGAGGTTAGTTAATGTGCCCTCGCTTTCAGCTGTGAAAAATTTGAACAGGACTGTATGTGTTTTTGAATTTTCAGTGACTGACAATGCTAGGGACAAATGGGCAATTGTGTGGCTCTTGTACCTGATGTTTAGTAACGCGCTGCACAAATAAATTTGTCTCCTTTTTTTAAAAATAAATGGGTTTTTTTATATTATGTTTGAAAGTTTGTGTTTTCTTGTTTAGATGATTGGATATTTGAACTATGAAAGCTTGTGACTGTTGTAACTTGGGAACAACTTGTTTGATTGATTTGAATATGTTTGTAATGTCATGCTATTTCCTCATTCATCCAATTCCAGCATTAGCACCTACTAACAAAACTGACAGATGTGAATTGGCTTAGTCTGCCTAGTGCATTGCAGTTTTCAATTCAATTGACAAGCCTTGTGTTTTATTTGGCACAGAAGAGAGAATTTATTGGTGTGCATTCTTTTTGTTTTTGTTAAGCCTCAGTGAGTCAACAGTAAAATTTGTGTTTCTCTGATCAAACCCACAGACAAGGGCACTGCTGTACATAGTTTAAAAAAATGACTCGTGTACTGTACAGTATTGTTTTTGTTTTTTTTTGCACCACGCCTTTATGAAATCTTTGGTTTATGATCAAGGTGTCCTGAATGCAAAATAATCCCTTTAACAGTCAAAGAAAACCCTGCTGTTTGTTTTATAAATTGGATGCAGATTTCATTTCCACTTGAAAGCTGATACAAAGCACTCTGGCTCATTTTATTTTAAAGTGTGAAAATGAAGGTCCAACTTAAATTCAGGTGGTTAAAGGGTTTATTCTAGTTGCCTCAAAGTATTCTAGTGGCGTAAATTATCTGTTAATACAAGCACACGGAAAGAAACAGTCTCCCGTAAGGGGAACTCATTCTTTTTTGGAAACATTCATACACAATAGCATACTGTAGTTGTGTGCGGTAGCATGTATTGCATGCTTGCTGTGCTTTTCACATCCCAATTGCTAACTGATTAAGTAAGAATGAGAGAAATCAAAGTACAAGCCCTTGATCGGTATTTCTTTTTTTTTTTTTTTCAAACTGTACCCCTTCTGTCTGGAGGTTTCAGCTCAAGTACCCAGTTACAATTTTCGCTCTACTGAATGGTACCACAGTTGCAATAAAACTAAAGGTGGAATAATCAGATTAACAATTTTTTCCCAAATTTATTTAATGTATAATTTATGTTGCAACAGTTTGGGACTGACAAACTGCTGGTTAGGTATAGAATATTAATCAGTCATTCTTAAAACTTTAATCTCTGAACTTATCTTCTCTGTTCAGTGATAAACATTGTTGGCATTGTTCGGTATCCAACCCTGATTCTGGTTTTCTCTCACTCACTCGCTCACTCGCACACGCTGTGATGATGGATAAATGGTTAGGGTGGATAAACGATGGATTTCTGTATAATGTACTTTCATGTTAAAAAACTAACTACAACAAAGCCTGAATTGCCTGCACAGTGAATGGTCAGGCCCAGTTAAGAGTGCAGCAGCTATGGAACAGGTGCAGTGAAGACTTGCTCACGAAGATCCACCAGCGCCAATCAGTCTATCTGAAGGACCCACCCTTCTGTTCAGCCAGTTGTATGGTGATACATTTTGTGATGTGGAGTCCCTGTGGCCAAATTCTCTTGTAACCAAAGCCAGTTTAGAACCTAGGCCTCCAGAACTGGAAGCCAGACAGTTTCTCTTTCTTTCCTGATCTGAGGCTTCTTTTTAATCTTGCTGTCTGGTCATTACAGTTCAGTACTCTCAATACACAATTCCTGTTGTTTTAGTGCAACAATAAATGAAAGGAGATTAATCTTATAATAAGGAGTGTAGAACCCTGAACTGTCAGTCCCCATTAATCTCTGGTGGGGCTCTAGAATTTCTGGCTTTAGGATATCTACACTAGGGTTGGGACGATTTACGATAGCTCGGTAATATATCGAACAGAAGTCATGATAAAAAAAATTGCGTTATAAAAAAAAAAGGATAATATTATATTCATCTTTTTTAAAGACGGCTGAAATTTTTATGCTGTTTTTTTTTAATTATTCCAGAAGTAATTCCAAATATTCCATCTGTTCTAGTAATATTGAATTAATAAGTCTTGTGTGTTGGAGCAGCCACTGCTTCCACCCTCACGATGACCCAGTGGGTGTGAGGCGCTTGCGAGGTTTCATTGAGAAAGCAGCAGTGAGCACCCTCTTTCAAAACAGCTTAACAAAAATGAAAAACAAAAAGTTCAATATCTATTTCTTTATTCTTGGAAAATGGAGGTGCCCCATGTACAAAATATGCTACACTAAGGTTATCATACCAACAGAAAACAATTGTGGACTATTTTAGAAAATAGCAGGTAGGCTGTGTTTTTCTTGCACCCACATGCAGAATAAATCATTCTATGTAAATTTAAAATTGATGTATTTCTTTGTTTGCAGTATATGTAAGGTACCGTATGGTATCGTACCTTGTTAATGCAGCAACATTAGCTATTTTGTTTTGTGTACTATTAAGTAGTTGGGTAAATAGTGTGCTAAATTCCTTTAAACAAAGCAAGGACTGTGCAACGATTCCAAAATTGCAGTAGAAAGTGACCTGATATCGGCAGTCTGGGGAGCAATGGATGCCTGCTAGTTGCATAACAACACATTGGTCTTAGGAAATGCACCCTAGCCAGGAGGACACTCAATTTCACACACTTCATTATCTCTGCCCTTACTCTAACAGTGTCTTTATACATCTTATATAATGGCCTTGAGAGTAAGTGTTGCACGCAAACACTGAAAAAGTATTTCAAGCCTTTCTCATGTACCACTTATGGCTTTAAAATATTGCAGATAACACACTTTTTTTTTTTTTTTTAGCTCTGGAAAGCTCAATTTAAGGTTATTTGTGTCAGTAGGAAGTTTTGCCTTTTTTTTTTTTTTCCTCTTTCTGAAGGAATGTAAAACCCTGCCTTAGCCTGCAGGCATACATGTGTGACTGTGGCACTAAGCATGTGACACAGAGCCCCACCCATTTGCCAAAGACTTCCCAGTGTTCCTGTTGTACCCTTGCTGTCTCATATTCTAGTAACTCGTGTTTATTAATGCTTTGGTTAATGAAAGGATTGGATTTTGTTATGATGTGTCTGAAACATATGCGGTATATTGGTAATACCTGTGAAATTTATGTTCCATACATAAAATATAATAAATTAATCCTGGAAAATAAATTGCTACTTTTAACTGTGTTTGCTTCTGGGAGCTAGGTTGGCACTGTTCAGGAAATGTGACTAGCAACAGGAAAGATGAAGCCTTTGTTCAATAGGCAGTTTGTCTAGTTTTCCATTTGCATGTGAAGAGGCATTTATAAATGTGAACTACACACGCCAGAGGTTTCCAGTGCTAATTTGTATCTATCCAAGTAGTAGGGTCATTTTATAGAGAAATTACAAAAGAAAAGCACATTTTGTTGTTCACTTATCTTCAGTACATAAACTGGTCCCACGGAGAGTTACCATTTGGAAGATATACGTTCCAGTTAAGAGAATTTAAATGTGGTATGTAACATGCTGAAACTTAAGTCGGACCCTGAAGTCTGAAGACATAGAGAAATCTTCTAGTTGAAACATTTGTAATTAAACTTACTAAGTTTCTTTTAGTATTTCTACCATCAACACTGTTGAATGTTTAATAGTCATGGATGGCCCTCATGTTAAAAGTGGCCTATGAAATGGGAAAGTATTGGCAAACCCTATTTTAATAATACTTCATAAAGCACAGGTACCTGTTCAAATGCAAAGTTGGCACATTGTACTTTACTACAGCTTCTAAAGTGTGACTGTTTTTAACCTGTTTCGAAATACCCTGTTATGCAACCTGCATACCAGTGGAGACCTTGATAGTAAACAAAGCACCATTGCTAGGCTACACCTCTACTCTCATTGGTTGATTCACAGTGCCACATGGAAACTCCTGAGGTGGAACAGGCTGCAGCCCTACCTTGCAGTCTCTTTCCTTTTCAATTCCAGTATTTCCATTTTATCTAGGCAACATCCACCACTCAAACCATAGGACTGTTTTAAAATACAGAAATCCCTGGTTAGGAGAATGTCCCTCGAGAAGCAAGGGAATTGTTCTCTAAGGCAGAGTTGACCACCGGGCACATTATGCCAAGGCCAGTCACGATATGAATCAATGAATACAAATGTTTTTATTACTTGTGTCCATCAACGTACGAAATGAACAGAATAAGCAAGAGGAAAGTAATAGGCAAGTCTATGTTAATAAACTCTAATGATAAACTGACTGACAAACTAACATTAATAAACTAACTTTAATAAAATTAAATAAAGCACCTCCGCATACAGTAAAAATTCAGCAGTGGCTCTAACGTTAATTATGGATACGGGAGTTCATTTTAACACAGTGGTTATTAACACAGCGCCCCTACGCCCCTCTCACGGTGACCTTTGTATTAAAATTTAAAACAACATGAACAAGTTACAACTTGACAATCTCTGAGTTTTAGTCAGAGGTTCATTTGTATAAATAAACGTACCGGATCATAATTGAGGAAGATGGATACGTTTTTTGTTTCTTAACCAAATGTACTGGTCTTGATTTGCAGTAGCTTCCACATGCTTGAAGTTCTCATCTGCTTGTTTGTTTCATGCCTCATTGTTAGTGTTTGTAGCTGCATTGCGACCTTTGCCTAACCATCTTTTAACATAATCTTCAGGTTTGAACAATACCAGTGGCATGGCGACTAATTTGAACAAGAGCAACAGGCGCTAGTTTGTTAAAGTTTGGGTTGTGAAAAATATAAATAATTTCTGACTAGTATATATCGTTGCTAAATATTAGTATCGTTATAGAACACTTGTCATTCAGTTCGTGGAACAGGAAAGTGTTTTTTTTTTTTTATTGTAGGCATACATGCTATGTAGCTACATAGTTCATTTTTGCAACAAAAAATATATAAATTGTATAACTTTTGCCTGTCAGAGAAAAAGGCACCGGATCTGGTGCAATCGGGCAAATCCTTGCCCGCAGTAATATCAGCTGCCATCAGCAGTAATCTGATGCAGCATGTCATGTTTCAGGCAAATCTTCTTTCGGTGCAAAGTGAAGGTAGTTACACACAACAAAAGGCCAACCAATAGAATGTTGGCCAAAGCTGGGAAGAGGTTGTCGCCATAGCAACCAGTAGCAGCACCAGTGCAGTTGAAATGTTTGCGGCAGTTGGTCATTTAAAGTCTTGCGATGGTTCCAATATTTTATGACTTGGCTTGGCATTTACAAAATACGACTGACGGCAGCGGCTCCAGGGTCTACTGTCAAAACAGTAAGATTACACTACACACTGTTGGTTTCATAAAGACACTCTGTATGGAGACACGACTATTTTTAAATCTAGCAAATAACACTGCAGAATTTGGAAAGAAACGATTGAGAGCATTGTGTGTTTACTTTAAAAGGGGCACTATTTAAATTACAGTCAGGTACCAGTAATACATAGCAGTGAACCTGTTTTAGAGCAACTAGTCAGTCAACACGCCTTTATCAGTGTTTCATATTTTATCCTGGTTGTTATTATAATGCCAGTAAAACGCTAAACTTAATTTGTGGAGTGCTGGACATAGGATTACTTTCACATGACATTGCTGGACTGTTACTAAACAGTTTCATATTTTTTATTGTTATTGTAAATGACAGCAATAAGCTAAACAGGTCTTTTCAAAACACCTTTATTTGTAGACTGAACTACTCTGTTAGTGGAATACTGTAAATATGATTCTCACAACTGTGCTGGACATTTGGTTTCCTGAACTGCTGTAATATAATTCTTAGGTTTTCCTGCTTATTTGTGCCAGCAGTGCACCAAGTGATGTCTGTAAACATTATGACAGGTTTGAGGTGTCTTCAGGTGCTTTTACTTATTATAGCAACAAGTCTGATTGGGGGGGGGGAGAGAATTGTGATAATGTTTATTAAATTTACTTATTTTAACTAGCAACATTATATTTATGTTCAAATGCCATATTTAATTATTGATAAAATGTGGGAACAAATGGAATTAGTCATTTTTGAAAAACGTAGTTTGGTATTCCCAAGAATGGACAAATAGTAGCCCTAAAGATGGTTACAATTGAAGGCAGTGCAGACGCCAGTGTTTTATGCAGTAGAGTAAAGCAATTTTATGCAGGCCCCCAGTTAATCATGCAGTCTGTGTCTATGATAACAACTGACAGGGCTGCATAGGAGGATCAGAGGATGTTTCAAAATAAGCCACAATACATTTATTGTTTAAATTTAAAGTAAATTGCAAAATTGTTGAGATACTTGTGTGTTTCAAAATTGTATAATGCAACAAAAATGTATTGAAAGGGTTAATGCGTTATTCCTACTGATAATTTACCCTTTCGCAGTAAAAACGTCAAGTTTTTCTGTATCTGAAAAGCTTAGAGGGAACGCTGTCACATCCTTGCAATATATCAAGGTGCATAGTTGCTGTTAATTCTTAGTGATTTGCAGCCTGTTAACGAGGTGATTTATAATGCTGTTGCGTGGCAAGTTTCCCATATGCAGAGGATCAACTCTCTGTAACAGAAAATAAAATGACTTGTCTGCTTGTTTGTGAAGGAAGTATGCTGGCTGGTTTCAATGCTGATGTTTAATCCTCAATCAAGCTGTTTTAGTGGTTGTAAAGTAGACAACACAAGACAAGCTAATTTTCCCCACTCAAGCCACCATCTTGTAAAACCATGCCTTTGTGCTTCAGAATAGTGCTTGGCTTTGTATCAGTTATTTTATAGGTTAAAATCGGTTCACCCAACCTGATTTTTTTGCAGAACTTGTGTCATACTTTAATGAAACAATCCAATTGTTTAAAGTGACATTGCAGATCATACATTCTCTGTGAAAAATGTTCTGTATTTTGACTTTAGAAAACCCTCAAGGGAGTTTTTAAATTAAATATCATAACCATTTAATTTGGTTAATTTGCTTCAGTTTTGTTCTTTGTAAATGAAGTGAGCCAACGTGACAGGAAAATCGGTATAAATCAGTTCAGTTGTCTTGTGTCCCCAAAGAGCATGTTTCCAAACAGTGTCTTCAAAGATAATAAATAAAACCAATGCCCTTCTAGAATTTTTGGGAACAAAGAACTTTGGTTCACCTGTTGCCACCAATTTAAAGGCTGGTTCTTACTTTGTATGAGGGAGAAATTATATATATATCAATACATACATACATACATAAATTTCATCATCAGTGTGTACTGTTTGTCGGAAGTGACACATTCACAAAAGCCATGTGAACCAGCAATAATTATAATTGCTTGTTTTTTTGATGGGCTGCCAGGCATGGGCTTCTTATCAGCCTGATAACAGTTTTCACAAGTATATCTCCGGTACTGCGATGTGGGAACATGGTATCTAGAAGGAGTGGTGGTGGTGGTGGTGGTGTGAGTTTGCAGTTCCACTCGGATTAAGCATGGAAAGGGTGTTTCATTTGTGGTGCATATGGACAGCAAGTTAGGAAGCCAGTGTTTGTAAAGATGGGTGGGTTGTGGAAAGAATACAGTTTTGCAGATCTGCTTTAGTGCTGGAGCCTTGAAAAACTGTCTCCTACCATCTTCCACTCAGTTGACAGAAGATAATTTCAATACAGCATGTTTTGTTTGACCAAATACTGTAAATAAATAAATTAGCTGCTATGCAGTGATAACCCGGATCATTTTTTTCATCATGTGATTTAATGTTGATCTGGCTTCAGGCAGTCTCTTGCATTCTTGTCTCAAGTGACATTTGAAAGACAGAATTGAATGGCTTTTAGGTGATTTTAATTGTCTTAAAATAACACAGCTTAATTACATGTTCTCAAGAGATGTCTGGCTTGTTTATCTGGAGCTGTTTTAAAGGCTGACGTCTGTGGTGACTGTCTTCCATACACCCTTGAGAACCACTAGATAATCAATCTATATATGGGTGTGTAGAATTTTCAGAAAAAAGTATCTCTTCTTTTTGATTTTTTTGGGGGTGGGGCTTGTGTTTGAAACCATTTCCCTTGTTTTATTACTTTTTTTTTTTTTTAATCCCGGAACCCCTCAAACACCTATTATACATGCCTGTGCCAAATTACTAGACCGAAAAAAAATTGGCAAGACTAACATAAGGAAATCTGCACCTTCCCAAGAACCATTCAAAACTAGAATATTACCTCCTAGCCACCAGTAAGGAATGACCCATACATTTTGGGTCTGGAATACATATGCCCCTTGAGGTATCTTGACTTGTTAGGGAGACAGATGTGATATGTGGATTCAGAGCTGTATTTTATACTGTGTGTCATGTTTAGACTTTTTTTTTTTTTTTAATTTATTTTTAATTGCTTACATCCTCAACACAATGAGCGTACCCTGCTTATATGCCTGGGACCAGCGCAGCAGCAGCTACAAGTTCCCTTGTGGAGTAAAGCTGCCTGCTGCTTGTGGCTCGGCAGCATAGCTTTGGGGTTGCTGGATGTATCGTAAGAAACATTTTTGCTTCCCGTCAATGAGGAAGGAAGGTGTCCTGCCAAGACCAGCATGATGCTGGGGGAAGATGCACAAACCAGTGGCGCCATTCTACTTCACAAGTTAAGTTCAGAGCAGGGACTCGGAGCTGGCAGCACTGAAGTGTAGAGAGTTGGCATATATTCTCCAGCTTTACTGTTTCTAGACTCCTTTCAAGTTGCGTGGATGAGAAGAAAGGGCGTACATAGCAGATATGCTTCTCATTCAGTGCAATAGCATTAAAAGTATGTAGTGGTGCCAAATGATATTGAGGTCATTAAATGCTCCTACAGCAGACATGACAAGGTGGCGCTGTTAATGGACTCTGTCTGCAAGAGTAAATGGTGTCCCATTTTAAGGCTTTCATGATCTGTTAAATACAATAATAAAAACATCATATTAGCACCAACAGGTGATAAGTGTTGACTTGCCTTTTAAAATACTCCAGAGGCTATGGCTGTGGTATGTTTTACCATGGTTAATATGACATATAGAAGCAAATAAATAAATAATAATAAAAAATCCACTTCCACAAGTCAGACCTTTTGAGATTACAGTAGAACTATTTTTGAATGTATGTAATGCAGTTTCTAGAATGTTATTTGAATGAAGTGGTGTGACGGGGTGCCCACCCCTTGTGTGTGTGCCTTATAATATATATATATATATATATATATATATATATATATATATATATATATATATATATATATATATATATATATATATATATATATATATATATATATATATATATATATATATATGTGTGTATGTATATATGTATATATATATATATATATATATATATATATATATATATATATATATGTGTAGTATACATATACATATAACATATATATATATATATCTATATATATATATATATATATATATATATCTATATAACACGATATATATATATATATATATATATATATATATATATATATCTATATATATATAATCATATATAGATATATATATATCTATAATAATACACACCCACACACACATGGTATGATATATATATATATATATATATATTAAAAAAAAAATACATAATAACACTACACAAAATATATACACCCGCCTGTTTCCGGCAGGTAATAACAATACTTGTTGTGGGAATGTGGCTGGAGCCTTAATAAGGTAATTATTTGATTAATAACTCTGGGCTCATTAAATGGAGAGCTTAGGAGAAAGACATGGAGAAAGAGAAAGCGAATGCTATCACGAATACAAGGTTGAAAGGTACTCGTTTTAAGTAATGTTTGTTTTGGCCAAACGTGTTTGTTTTATTTTCTAATAAATAATTGGTAACGGCTGTTTCAGCCCCGTACCTTTTAGTTGTTTATGTGCTGCTTCCTGGTCGCTGATGTCACCACCCACGCCATCCTTGCCACAAATGGCTTTTGATTCCAAAATACAGTGTTCTTATCCTTAGTGCTGGGACAGATATTCAGATTTCTTGACATGTATCTGAAGGCAGAAATCTGTGTCTGTGTCCAGAAATTATATAATTGATAGAAATTAAAAACATATGTTTTGCCTTGCACTGATATACCACCTTGCCAGAATTTGTGCGACACTTTCTAAATGGCAAGTGAATGAGCTCTATTTAATGTGTAACATTAATATATTTTTAAAAATCAGATAATCAGCACACCTGTTCTTGCCACTCTATTTTAATATTTTAGACAGAAAGAAGTCTTAGGCCATATTGTGTTTGCAGTTTAAACTAATACTGCATTTAAATATTACTCTTGCATTGTAACCCTGTACTGCTCTGTAACAACTGTAGTTCGCCTTGGATAAAGGCGTCTGACAAATAAAAAATAACAATAAATAAACAGACCAGATTAAGAGGCGCATGCTTAGTAATATAAATAATAGCATGGAAAAAATGCAGTGAACCACAATGAAGTGTGCGCATATCTCTAATTAATCCCATTTGTACTTAATGCAGCATGCAAATAGCATTCGGTATCTTGTGAGCACTGTCTGAATGGAAGAAAAAAAAAATATACATCGAATTATTTAAGCCGATTTTCCTGTTTTTTTTTTTTTTTTTTTTTGTTTGTTAGAGTTTTAAGAGTTAAAAAAAAAAAATTAGTTGATGCGCTCACTTTCTGAAAACGGGATATAGTTTCCGGTAAGAGATTGGCTGGTGACAGGAAACAGGTGAAGAAAGGGGAGTAGAGCATAATAGAGAGAGGGTACACAGGTTGTGGATTTGTTGTTTTTCTTGATTTTACAGCTGTTGAGTGTTTGAAATACATTTGTTTGTTCCAGTACTACTTATCCTGCACTGTAAGGGTGTGTGCGCTTAACCTCTCGTGCAGTGAGGCAGTGAAGTAGTCATTTTAACATCTTCAGCAAGACTGCCAGGAGTCTCGCAGACAGCTTGCTGCTAGTTTTCCCTGTGCTAGACAATCAATGGCTAAAGTGAGCTTGAGACCGGTAATTATGGTCTCTGAAGCAGTGTTTGGCACATGTTTATGGGTTGCCATTTCTTGTCAGGGTGTTGATGGATTGGGTGCTGTAGTTTATGATTGAGGGTGGGATGTTTTCCATCTCTGCTTTTTCAGGATGCCACTACCTAGCAACAACTACTGTATTTGGAAGAGGCAAGTTAAAAACTACTGTACAGTGGCTACCACTGCCAATAACTATTTGCATGTGTTTCTGGTTGCTATACGGTCTTGTGCTTTATTCTAATTTTAGGATATTTTGAGGCCTGATTGATTTGTGGTACCTCAATGCTCTTGCACACTCTTTTACTCTTTTCTTTGGTTGTTCGCTTCTGTCAATTTATTTTTGAGAAGTTCAGATTTCTGAGGCTCACATTGTGCAAACTTGTCGTTTCTGAAGCTGCTCCAGTTTGCTTCATTGATAAAGTGGCCACTTTGAAATGAGCACAAGTGCTGCATACAGTGTCACCTGTACTTCTACACTGTAGCCTGATATTTGTAAAGTACAAATACATTTGTTAAGAACTCATGTGACTCATTGTGGACAGTCCCAACATGTGCTCCTCCCTGTGAAAGCAATTATGGTACTTAACGTTTTTAGCAGTCTTTCCCCAGCTATTCTATTACATACATTCCTGCACCGCTCCTATCACAGCCTGGTACAGTACATGGAGAAGGGATTAAATCTGTGTGACCTCGCTGTGAAAGAGAAAATACAGATCTCTTTGAACTACTGAGGGATGATACTAAGACTCTGCATTCTGTTGTCCATGCTCTAGGTTTAACTGAACATTAAGTATATTTTATGTTATACATATAGTATTTTATTAATGAAATGTGACCCACATTAAATTGCCAAAAATGTGCTGTGCAAAATATTTTTTTTTATATATTACTTATGCCAATCACATACATTTTAGGGTTTGGGTTTAATATTTTCTTATTCAGTAGGTGGGGATAGGTGTATCTTGGACTGTTCACAGCTCCCAGGAAAGTATTTGCAGAACTAATGTATTGTTTTCATACAGGTAATTATTAACTAAAAAGGGTAAATTCCTTTCAGGAGCTTTATTGGAGCTAGTTGCATGTATGGCTAAGTTGAAATGGCTGTGCTTCAACTAACAAGAATTTAATGAGACCAAAGACACTGAAGGAGAAAGTTTTGTTTAATTCTACATTTTATTTCTTCTTTTTTGAATTTCATTGTTTGAAATGCGGCTGCTGAAAGTTTCTAAATTCACCAAAAAATTATATTGTATATTTCCGGAATCTTTTTTTTTTTTTCTCAGGTTTTGGTTACAACCTTTAACTTCTAAATCCATGTTTATACACCAAGGTCTAGATATTATTATTATTATTATTATTATTATTATTATTATTATTATTATTATTATTATTATTATTCTCATTTGGCAAAAATGTAATTGGCTTGTGGAGGGCAAAAAGACAGTTAGCCCGTGCCTGTACATCTTCAGCTCTGCACTGTATCTGGAAATTGGTCTTACTTTATTTCTAGCAATAAGGCATTTTTTTCTATAAACCACAGATAAGCTTTTAATCTCTCCTAAATGGATTGTGTTTTCCAGGAGCCTTCCCTATTTTGTGAAAAGGCCACTGTAAGTTAAATCTAAAGGGAGCAGACTCCCGAGTGGTGCATCCAGCAAAGGCACTCCACGTGGAGTGCAGGAGTTCACAATTGGCCGTGCGCTGCCAGGGTAGGGAGGGCCTAGGTCAGCAGGGGAATCCATGGCTCGCTGCGCATCAGCGACCCCTGTGGCCGATAGGGCGCCTGTGGTTCTGCAGTGGAGCCGTCGGATCTCTGTTGTGGTGGGCTCGCTGTGGATCCGCAGTGCGAAAAATGACAGCTTGGCCTGAGCACGTTTCGGAGGACGCGTTCTCCAGCCTCCATTCCCCGAGTTGATGGGGGTGGGGGGGGGGGGTTGCGAGCGGCAAGCGGTGAGCCGAGGGTACAGATAATAATTGGGCACACTAAATTGGGGAGAAAAATGGGGTAAAAAATTGGAGTTAAGCTAACAATGGGGTTCAGCCCCACTGCACGCATCTTGACTAAATAAGATTTTTTCAAAACCTCACTGATTTTCAGTGGTATGAAGACGTGTCAAGGACCCTGGGCAAAAAATCAAATTTCTGCAGAATCTCAGGATTCAACATTCAACACAGCTTACTGGACCAGTCTCACAGTTTAATTGAGTTAAGATAACGTAAAATAATTTAATTAAAAAAAAAAAAAAAAAAAAAAAAAAAAGACAAATGGTTCATGAAGAATAGGGCGCTGATTTTCGGGTGAATTTTTTTTCCAAATTTGGATGAATGCTTTTTTTAAAAATCGGGTAGAATTATTTAAAGAAATCGGGTAAAACCTGAAAATTAGACGTCCTACTAGGGCATTCACGTCTGTTAGCTGGATTTAACAACTGCAGAATTTAAATTCTACCAATTTATTCCCTAACTACAAACTACAAAAAAAAAAAAAAAAAAAATTGCTAAATGAAAAGCAGATCTTGGGATTAGTGATGCAAGTGCCAAATCAAATTACTGCAATTGCTGCTGCCAGCTAAAAACAGGAAGCCTGGCTAATGGGTTCTTTCCAGCAGCAGCCGAGGTTGCAGCCTTCGGTCACGCATAAGAGGTCCCTTCGTTGACAACATGAATTGTAACACTGCTGGTCTTACTTTTACTTACTCAACCACAATGTCACCAAAGGTGCAGCTCTCTGCTCCCTTTCCAGAGCAGTTACAGTACCATCAAAAAGTATTTGCCCCCTGTCTGATTTTCTGCATTTTTGTATATTTGACACTGAATGTTATCAGATCTTTAACCAAAATCTAATATTAGATAAAGGGGACCCTGAGTGAACAGATAACTTACATTTTTGATACTTATTTCATTTATTTATTAAAGAAAGTTATGCAACACCCAATGCCCCCGTGTGAAATATCGCCCTCTTAGCCTCAATAACTGGTTACACCACCTTTAGCAGCAATAACTGCAACCAAACACTTCCTGTAGTTGTTGATCAGTCTCTCACAGCGCAGTGGAGGAATTTTGGCCCACTCCTTCATGCAGAACTGCTTCAACTCTGTAACGTTTGTGGGTTTTCGAGCATAAACTGCTAGTTTCAGGTCCTGCTACAACATCTCAATGGGGTTTAGGTCTGGACTTTGACTAGGTCATTCCAGAACTTTAAATTTCGTGTTCTTCACCCATTCTGATGTAGGTTTGCTTCTGTGTTTTGGATCATTGTCTTGCTGAATGACCCAGCTGCACTTCAGCTCACGGACGGATGGCCTGACATTCTCTTGTAGAATTCTCTGATACAGAATAGAGTTCGTGGTTCCTTCAATGATGGCAAGTCATCCAGGTCCTGATACAGCAAAGCATTCCCCAAGTCATGACAGCTTGACAGTTGGTATGAGGTTCTTACTGTGGAATGCATTGTTTGGTTTTTGCTAGACATAATGGGGCCCCTGTTGGCCAAAAAGTTCCACTTTTGACTCATCTGTCCATAGAACATTATTCCAGAACTCTTGAGGATCATGCAGGTGCTTTTTGGAAAACTTGCGATGAGCATTCATGTTCTTCTTAGTGAGCAGTGGTTTCCGTCTTGCTACGCTGCCATGAATCCCATTTTTGCCCAGTGTCTTTTTGATGGTGGAGTCATGAACACTAACCTTAGCCGAGGCGAGAGAGGCCTGCAAATCAATGGATGTTCTAGGGTTCTTTGTGACTTCCTGGATGATTTTACACTTTGCTTTTGGAGAGATTTTGGCAGGACAGCCACTCCTGGGAAGATTCACTATTGTCCCAAACTTAATCCATTTGGACAATATGGCTCTGACTGTGGTTTGGTGGAGCCCCAGAGCTTTAGAAATGGCTTTGTAACCCTTTCCAGACTGCTAGGCATCAACAACTTTTTCCTGGAGGTCTTCAGGAATTTCTGTTGATAGTGGCATGATGTGCCTCTAGGACCTGTGTGCTGACAACTTCACTCTGATGGTAAGGGCCAAAGTTAGTCAGATTTATACTGGGCAGGGCTCACCCAAATCAGGCCTGATTGTGTTAACCAAAGTATTCAAACAGCTGACCCTAATTATCCCTTTAATTGGGTTGCGCTAAGTAGGGGGGCAATAACTTTTTTCACACCTAAAGATTGCATGTTTGATTACCTTGCACACCAAACAAATGAAAGAAGCACCAAAATTTATACTACTACAACCCACAAAAAGATCAGACCAAATTCAATGTGAAAAATGTTCAAAAATTAGATAATCAGATGGGGGGGGCAAATACTTTTTAAGGGTAATGTACATGCTGAAATCCTTTTTTATTTTACAGCCCCCCCCTGTGTGTCTATAGCAATTACCTTAATCCAGCCACACAGTAAATAATTTAAATAGCTGTTGGTTGTAATTGGTTTAACTGAAACATTAAAATGTGTAGTTGCAGGGAATTTACATAATTTACATAAAACTTGCAGTTTCAACACAACTCTGTTGTGTACACACCATGAGAAATTGTAAAAACACAAATCTCTCAGATATCACAGAAAATGTACTACTTTCTAGCCTCAATACAGCATTTAATGTACTATTTGATGCTAACACCTAGCTTTCTTTTTCTGCTTATGGCAACAGAAGCAGCTTCCATTTCCTACCTACCTCTAATCAGGTTTAACCGGTTTAGTCAGCTGGGCAAAAATGACACCTTTTTCTAACCCACGTGTGACTGGGCGGACAAACCTGCTTTCTGAGCTAATCATATGCTGTTCTGCAGTGACTCAATGTTATCCAAGTGTGCAGCACAGTGTTGAAAGAGAAAGAAGTGCAGGTGCTGTATTTCAGGTCTGACAGTCAGATGGATTTGTGCTCAATACTGTAATTGTCTTGTATGATAAACAAGACGTACAGATCCCTACCTACTTTAACCTTGTTTTGTAGAATCTTTAAATGACTAGGTGCCAGGAATCTGAGCAACCCATCCCTCTGCTGAATCTGAATTAATCACACTTATCACAGCATTAGTACGTCTTGCATGAGTCTTTCGGTTTATCTGTAAATAAAATACTTAATTGAGGATAGTTCTGCAACCCAGGACTTGGTGCAACAATATATAAAATATCATTTTTGTGTGCAAATTCTCAGAAAGCATTGTTTTTTGCTTTGTTTTTTATGCTTTAGTTAATCGACAGTAATATCACTGTTCGGTTTTGTTGCTAACAAATAAAACCATTTATCAATTTGTTGTTTTTTTAATTTCATTTTTTTAATTAAAATACATAATTTGAAAGCACTTTGATATTGAGGATTTTTGTTTTAAATCAACCACGTGTTTGGTTAAATGTTCTTTTAGTGTCATATTTTCTCACATTGTGTTCTGCTGTTTTCCAGACAGTATTGTAATAACATAAAAAAAAAAATTCTACTACTAATAACTTTGAGCACAGTCCCAGAGGGAGCAAAGGATTTGAGAGTGGGTGCCCCCCTTCCCTGGCCTTGTCTTCCAATATTGTTCAGCAGCTCATCAAAGAACTGCAGAGGAAATAGGGTTATCCTGGAGGTAATGAAATGATTCTAATTTCCTTCCATGCTGGTAGCCTCAAGGCAGACATTCACCCCTCTTCCCCCGTCTCCACCCTGAGATTTACCCAGATGATTGGATGTCAAAGGGGAATCAAACGATTAGCTGTATTAATAAAATAACTTTAAATCAAAATCAGGCAGAACATAAAATTAACTGTCTAATAAAGGATTTTATTGCTTGCACAGGGCTCCTGTTCCCTGTTCAGTTCCCGGGTGGAGGGGTGGGATTACACGCTCTCAACAGTAAATGATTACAGAAACAAAACAGCCAAATAATAGAGAGGAGTAGCTGAAAGTTGACATCTGTAAACCCCCTTGTGTAGGGAAAATGGGAGCACATGCAGAAAGTGCAAAAACAAGTTGTTTTTCTTCTTGTTCTGGAGAATATTGACCTCTAATGTACCTCCTAAGCTTGAGACAGTTTTCCATGAATTACATTAAGCCAAGGCCATTTAACCATTTTATAGTTCTCTCCAGAAGTAACCAACAATAATTAATAACACTTCTGCATCTACCAGACCAAGTTATGTACTGATTGTACTAATCCATCACAGCATCAAAGAGATTAGTTTGTGGAGTATTGCAATATGAAGTGTCCATGTACTAATAAGGGAGACATACAGTACAGTACTGAAGGTACCAGAAATATTCAAATGAGATTAAAGGTATGCAGCAAGACTGTTCCCTAATATAAGTAACAGGTGTTTCTGAAGTGTCGGAACAGGGTTTGTGGACTGATTTTTTTTTTTTTTTTTTTTTTTTTATCTTGTTAATCAACAATTAATTGCATCTATAATAAAAATGAACTCCTGATTCCAGAGACAACCATCCTTCAGAAAAATGTGTAGGGACTTGATGAGACAAACCAAGTAAAAATAGAATAAAATAATACATTCAAGATTTAGAAAACCACAGTTTTTATTTTTTATATGAAAGGAAGAAATGCGTTGGTCATCTTTTTAATTTTCAAAATCCCCATACCTAATTTCCCATCAATAAATGGCATATTACAAATATTGTTTTATCAGAGTCTAAAGGGACAAGTCTCCAGCCTCACAAGAGCTGGCAATCAAGCTGTCAGAATCTGTATGATTCAGCAGCTTTTCAGGCATTCTCATGGGACAACACTGATGGGTTGACCCATTTTTTAAGCAAAGTTGAGACTTAAAGGAAGAGAGATGAAAGAAAAACAAGTCAATCAAGATGTCAGCTGGATGGCATAGGAGGAGAAAGCAGCTAAATTATTTGTCTTATTTAAATCATTTTTGTTTGTCAGTTTTGTCTTCATGTCATCTTCCAACCTGTCTGGCTGTTTCAGTCTAGGCTATTCTGACCTTGTTAGGACACGGATAAAGATTATCCTGAGTTTTCTAAGAATGGAAAGTTTATTAAAAAGTACCTGTTTCCTTGTATTTCAAATTTATTTTTGTCTGGCTGAAAAACCCTCTTGATTTGTCTGTTCCGTTCCACCATCATCCAATATCTAACTATATGTGTCCATTGGCAATTTAAAACTCAGTTGTTCCATCTTTTCCATTGTATTACCTAGAGCAGCATGGACCGATTTTTATTTGATTATTCAGATTGAGCTGTCCGCAAGTGAGGGGGATTGATGTTCATTGGGCTGCAGTCATTTGCCATTTCAAGAGAAATAGCTGAAGAAATAGCTGCTTGGATTTGTGTGGGTTGCTCTTCTCCTGAGACGTAAGCCCAGCATACACATGAAAAATGAATTGTCCAGGGGAATATATGGATATGGATGTGTGTGTGTGTGTGTATGTGTATGTGTATATATCTATCTATCTATCTATCATATATATATATATATATATATATATATATATATATATATATATATATATATATATATATATATATATATATATATTTTATCAACGATACGTTTTTTTTTTTAAACAGAACATCCAGTAACTAAAAACACTAAAAAGGCACGACTTCTATTCACATTCGAACACTTCCTATTTATCTAAAAAAAAAAAGTACAAAGGACGTTAACAACTATTTAACAACTGAAAAGAATATGTGTGCGTCTGCATCATATGTCCCTTTTAACATTTATAAAATTACTATATTTAACAGAAGTAATTTCTATCTGAACAGTTGTTCATTACTGTTAACATTTTTTGTCTAAAAACTGCTCTCATGGGGGGGGGGGGGGGGCTCTAGATGACATGGTCCACAGCCAACAGCGGCTCACACCCACACACACCCACACTACCGAAACTAGTGGTATGGTCCCACCCTGGAACAGTACAGATAATGTGAAGGCACAGGGCCAGACGAAACAATACAAACAAACAATACAAAACTAGCAGGACCTGTTATGGCCTGCCTGATGCCCTTTTCTCTCCAGTCAGCAAGAGATGAGACCAAGTATGCGGGGTATCGCAGCCCTCAGGTATTTGAAGCGTTTTGTGATGATGAGGCACTAGTGGTGCAAGCTTAATGCTGAACAAAAGTGGATTTAATCAACAGTAATCCTACAGTAATCTGTTCACACTTATTACATCTTCTTTACAAAATACTGATCTGTGGTCCAATTTCGGTTATATTTAGGCTATCCAATTTTATATGTTTCGGTCAAGGCTGCAAGTAAGGGTACATTTTGACCTTCAAAGGTTCGGCTCTTCGATGGTACTCATTTGCATAATTTACTGGTGACATCACCATAGCTACTTGTTCATGTTTGATTGAAAATCCTATTGTACGTTTAAAAATATGTTTATATAGAACGGTAATCATGCTTTTAAAATTTAAATAAAAATACATGTTTATTTACCCGCAATTGATGCTGCTTGCAATACAGTAAGCTTGCATTGCAGCAGCATGAACTGCAGTGGACTTAAGGTCTTTTCACACTGAGCGCATCGCGTCAAAGCCCAGAGTAAACTTCATTTTTTAGAGTACTATACATCCTATGGATGCATTTACACTGGCGTGTCGTGTAAAACCGACCTCGTCAAAAATAGACCTTGTCCTATTTTTCTGTGTGATCGGGCGTACATTTGTCTCTTTAACCAATCACTCTCCATCTCTCAACAAACATCAACAGGTAGCCCCTACTGGATTTCATTGACACAAACAGAGATTGGCCTAATGAAAAGGAGCAATTGAAAAAAGATAATGGAATTATTAAAGATAATGGAATTATTTCTACATCATACATCACATCAACTTTAATTAAAATATGAAATATAATAAAATAAAAAAATGTAGCGGGTTAACGTTTAGGTTGTTTCTTTCACATAATATACAAGCTGTAGTGCATTCATAATTCTGCTTAATTTGTCACAATTGCATTTTCTTCCCGTTGTTATTTAGTAATTAAGAGATAAATATACAAACTGCTGGCGACTTGGCATATTCAGCAACCATTGTTTATTTTGCACTCTAACGATATACCAAGCTACAGAAGTGTGTGTCTACATTAGCATGCCAATCATTTCTTTTAGCTGCTTGCTTTTACTGTTCTCATCCACAAATATTGAGATCGTTGATGCACCATTTGAGGGTAGACCCTCACAGTCAATGTCTGTTATTGTGATTATTATTGTTAATGTTATTCTACTGGTATCGTGCATGTTGTTGAGCAAAGTGTATTTGATATGTGATGGTGTATTGCTGTATTTAGATTATGGCGCTTCCCTTAATGAAGTTATTACATGTGGGACAAGGGTTTTGTTACATAGCCATATGTTCGGTAATCTTCCAAGAGAAGGGGTAATGCTAATGTTAAGTCCTTACTGGTAATGGTTAGGGACTAGAGAATAATAATAATAACAATGATAATAACAAGTCAAAGATAAAATAGTTTAACGATCGTGTTTGTAGACAAAAACGGTATTTATGCAGGTTAAACAAATACGTATAAATGAGATAAACCATGTAATGTATTTAACATTATTTAATACTGTGTCTTTGCTTTAGGAGTGAGCTGTAGTACTATTAGGTGGTCAGTCTTGAGTTTGTCATATAAATGTCAGTCATTGTGTACCTGATTGTCATTTGCAGTCTGAAGTATCCATTAAGAACATAAATGTTTATACCTGATAACCCTAGCAAGCTGCTGTTTCCTGCATTCTAAATACCTCCTTGTTCTGGAGAGAGTAATGTGATTGTGGGTGGGGGTAAACTCGGACCGTCACCCTGTTACACACCGTAACCGTCAAAATAGTCAATATGTTTTTTTAAAACATACCATAAAATTGCTACTGTGCTGCATTGAAAAAAAAAAAAATTAATAAGAAACATCTGCTACTAAAGGATTACTTTCCTGGTAGCTCTTCCATTCTGTGTGCAGACTATCATTCCATAAAAAACCAAGCAGTTTGCCACATTTTTAGGCCTGCTTTTCAGTCACATATGTGCATGCAAAGGCTCTTTAAAAAAACGCAAATGTGAACTGGGTTGCAGTAAATACAGTATAATCGTAAATCTCGAAAAACTTCTCACTTCTAAATCTTTTGTAGTCATTTTTGTATTACTTTAGTATAAATACATGTTAATTTGGATTCATATGTTGTTTTTTTCTGACTTTATGTGAACGAAAAGACACATTTGCCCGTTTTCCCATTGGAAATAGTGATATTTTGAAATATCACTGTCCTGGTCACAAAAGCAAAGTTTGTGGGGAATAATAGCCATTTTCTATACTTTTGAGGCATAAGCAATTAGGAAATAACACTTGCTACCCAGGAAAAAAAATAAAAATAAAAAAATTGTTACACTGTGTTATCAATCATCTGTTTGTAGCTTAAACACAATTGCATAATGACTTTTTTTTTTTTCATTTTTCAGGGATTTAAAATGTCACTACTAGTCTTCCATAGATCTGTGGTTATAAATTTATTTCTCTCTCTCCTCTCTCTCTCTCTCTCTCTCTGTCTCTCAGGAAACGTACAAGCAGACAGTTCGCACTTTCTAAAAAAATGTCACAGAGAATTTGTTTAAGCATGCCAGTGGTAATTTTCAAGAACCTGAAAAAGATGCAAACTTGGAACTACAGTTACAGGGGACAGTGCAACCTGAGGCCTTCAAAACAGTTTAAATGCGTCAGACAAAACAACAAGAAAAAAAAAACTGCAACGTTTCAGATGTACTGGAAATCTCTATTCTCATGGGTTGTTTTCTCTGTGATGCAGAAAATATTCTAATGAATTGTAGTTATTGCATTGCAGCAAAGAGAAAGAATGCATTTATGGAAGGCTGCCGAGATATTTTTTTTAAGATAATTTAACAAAAAAACAGCTGTACAAAAGACCAAGTTGTACCTACGTCAATAGTTGACTGGAAGTGTGTTTTCAGCCGCTACAATGTAATAAAAACAGATCTAAGAAATCGACTCAAAGTAACATGTGTAAAACTGCACTTGCAGATGTCTGTGGCCACGCCAAATCTTGACAACATTTCTGAATTTGCCTTTGATGAGGCTTTCCAATATTGGTGCAATGACAAAAAGTGCAGGGTTATGGTTTGAATGTATCTCAGAGCTGTTGAAAATCCTCTTCATTGCTGGAATGATGAAGCAAATGTATATTATCCCAGACAGTACATGTGTGTTGTTCAAAACACGTGTTGTATATAATTTTTTTAATTTTATCAATGGAGAAGTGTTATTTTATATATATATATATATATATATATATATATATATATATATATATATATATATATATATATATATATATATATATATATATATATATATATATATGAAAAGCACTTGGCAGGCTATAAAAATTGTACTGGAATTTTTAAGTGCAATGTTATATGTTTTATTGCCCTGTTATATTGCAAAACAAGAAAGCAAAATACATTATGATGCATAAGTAATTTATTACACAACAGTGGATGTACAGTATATGTCTATCTATATTTTAGTAATTTAAGGTGGAGTAAAAACAGGATGTGTAACATTCCTTGAGGACTTTTGTACCAGTAGTGCCTACTGAATTAAAGTGATAGAAGTTTATTGATTTAGTTTAAGGATTAAAGGATTTAAGGATACAAAAATATAAAAGCCAGAGAAAACCATGATTTTAAGCTTCATCTCTAGTTCGTAATGGGGAACAATACAGTTTCCCCCAGTGTAGTGGTGATACTTTATATACTATTTGGTATGCATGATTAGAGTCTGATCTCTTTGTTGTGCAAGTGGATTGTACTGTACCATTTCCTTATAGCAGTTCTACTGTGAAGGTCTGTCTAAGCTGCAGATGCTTGTGTGAGGCAGTGGCGGAATGCAGATCTGTTGCCAAATTGTTCCCAAGTGTTTAGTGAAGAGTGGCTGTGTGGTGCTCTTTGATTCTGGTTGCCTGCAGCAGCTGGAAGTCTTTAGGGAGCGGGCAGAGAGACATTAGACTAGATACTGATGTTTGTTTAATGCTGCAACCTTTTAACCAAGGTTTTCGTACTTAAGTAGTATGTTTATGAAATATATTTGATTGTAGGTTTTTTTTTTGTGAAATGAAATAAAAAGGTTTTAAATAAAGGGAGCTTGCATTATAAAATAAAACACCATCTCTATAATGTTTAAACACCGAATTGTAACTGAAGTGCTGAAAAGAACCTTAACAAAAACACACGTATAAACGATAGGTCTTCATATTTGTGCTCTAAATAACTGAAGTGAAAGAAACAAATCTTGGACAAACCCAGATTACTGTGTTTCCTTTGAATACTAAATATTCTGTCTAAACCTTTCTTTAGTTCTTCTACATTGGCTCTGTGCATTCATAGAAACCAGCCAGTGACTCCCAGAAAATAGGATGCTTCACTATTTTGTTGGCCTCATTTGTGCCCAGTCTCCAGCTCAGGTAGACGCTCAAATGGAACTGGTCACCGGCCACCTTCAACGGTTGAGTCTTTGGTGAATCATGCATAGAGACATCTCATGCCTTCAGACAGCCTCCTATGTAGGAGTGTGCTTGGACTCCAGGTCCATGCTGTCCACTCTGTTGGATGGCAGTGCGGAGAATAGTCGCCTGTTTAGAGCTATTTTAGTTCAACAGAGCACTCACGGTAGTGAAATTCTAGAAACTTCTGGGCTTGATGGGAGCAGCTTCTCAGACCCTACCTTTGGGTCTCCTGCACATACGCCTTCTGCAGCCTGGTTCAACAGCAGGGTTTTCCAGCCCGCGTCCGCCTATTGACAGTCTCGCCACTGTCTAAAGGCACGCTCTAGGTGGAAACAGCCTGCCCATCTACGCTTTGTTGTAGTGCTGGGCAGTGTCAACAGAAGGGAGGTCGTCGCCACGGGCGCATCCAGCCTGGGCTGGGGTGATGTATGTAATAGTAAGTCTCCACATAAATGTTTTAGAGCTGCCGGCAGTTTACTTAGCCTTGCAGCATTTTTTGTAGAAGGTTTGAGGGGAACAAGTGCTTGTCCATACAGACAACACAACAGTGGTGGCTTAGGTCAACCACCAGGGCGGCCTCAGGTCATCCAACCTAATCGCAAGCTTTTGCTCTGGGCACACAAGAATCTCCTCTCACTGCTGGCAGTACATCTGCCC
The DNA here is from genome assembly GCF_017654505.1 of Polyodon spathula. Taxonomy (NCBI): domain Eukaryota; kingdom Metazoa; phylum Chordata; class Actinopteri; order Acipenseriformes; family Polyodontidae; genus Polyodon; species Polyodon spathula. The sequence goes on along the minus strand of NC_054538.1, from coordinate 35,583,322 downwards.
AGGGTGATAAACTGGGTGGCGGACCTCTGTGGTGAGCCTCATTGGAAGAGGTTCGGGCAACTGTTATGCCTTCCCACCACTCGCCTTGCTCCTGCGTGCCTGGGGAATGTCAGGCATGACTGGGCCAAGGTGTCCTAGTAGCCCCTTATAGGCGCAGAAGACTGGCTTTAAAACCTGATGCAGCAGACCTGTTTAAACATTAAATAAACCGAAGTAGATACTATTTCTATAAAAGACTAAAAATAGTGGTACTTGCTTCCTTACTAAAACGGAGTTCAGATTTGAGTGTCAACAACTTTGGTGTTTCCTGCTTGACATCGAGGACTTTTGTTCAACATTTCTTAGCTTTCTTGGAAAATTTTCATTAAAATCCTAGCTGATCCAAGCAATTTTGTTGGAGGCCATGCAAAGAACACAGCCTATGAGGTCATAATAAATGGCCTAGTTTTGGTTGTTTTGTTCTTATCCGCTCTAGTGGTCAGATTAGCCCGGGTTGGTTCTATTTGTATGCACTGTAAGCCTCAATGTTTTTCACATTACCAGCTTTTATGTTAATGTGAATAAATCTGTACACAGTTATGTAACTGTATTATGGGAACAAATTAATTAGTGATTTGATCTCAGTCTGTGTGTAAATATAGCAAACAGAGCCTAGTATAAATATATAGAAATAATGATTGTGTTTAAGCATATTGCCACTGAGCTCTGAGTTTTAATTTTCAGGTTTTACGTACTGATCACATTAGTCCCTGGTATTAAAAGAAGTCTGCACCCTTCGCACAATAAGTTGTCATGGTGACCAAAAAATAGTAGGTTGAAATTCCTGAGTAAAGTGGCTTAGAATACATTTTCTCTTTTTTTTTTTTCTTTTATTGTTTTTCTTTTAACATCTCAGTTCTACATTCATGTCTGTCTGTTTTGTGACTGCAGGGGATTGATGTAATGTGTAATATCTGGATCTAATGCAAAGCACTACTGTGACCACGTTTTCTAACCAATCAGCTGATTTTGTTTAACCTTCAAATACCCGGCACGCACATTGCCACTATAAAAAAAGCATTGTTGTCTCTCTGCAGATTAGGGAATCTGCTACTGCAATGAAACAAATAGTGGCCCAGTTTATGCAAAATACCTTGGTGGCGTGAGATGTTGTCTTGGCTAAGATTCTCGATTTGGAGTTGGACTTCTTTGAACTATATATGTTTGTAATCAATCGATCAATCCAGTTTTTATTTTATATAGTGCCTTTCATAGTGGACCACCATCATCATCACAAAGTGCTTTACAAGATAGTGAGGAACAATACATAATACATGAAATACAGGGCATAGTACATTAAATACAAACAGTAAAAAACCAAACGATACAAATACATTAAACACAAGGCTAGGATGTGAATTGTAAACATTGTGGATGCGTGTGTTACAGAATCATATGAATAAGATAGTGTGAAAAAAACTGAAATAGCAATTTAGACAACGGCTGATAACAACAGATTTGGGTTAAAGAGCATTGAAAGCAAGAGAGGACAAGTGTGTGAAAAACAAATCTAAGTTGAATAGAAAGTGGGCCAGGATACATTGACGTGCTAACCCAGGTGGTATTTGTATTAATCATTTACTATCACATCTCCAGTTATAATACTGAGGAGGACATCTGCTATTAAGTTGTGACAGAACGAATCAGCTGTAAATTAGATTTTTCCCTTCTACACCAGTTACTTCTTTAAAAGCAGAGATTACACTGTTACGTACATGCAAACTGCCTCCGTACCTTCCCAATTCACAGAAGTGACCACCTAAGTCCACACTATTTACTGATATAAACATGTTGGATTAATGCATTGGGAGATAAATTGTCCTCTTACTGGAGTATGATGTGTTGGTTCTATAACAGATCACAGGTCAAGTGCCCTAAGAGCAGCTATTTCGCCTACATTTTGTATAATCTGAACCATAATAATAATAATATAATATCTTTATTTTTATATAGTGCTTTTTTTAGTGGACCACAATCACAAAGCGCTTTACAGAGGAATGCTGTGAACTGTGCGTTATATGCAGAGTCACTTACAATAGGACATTGTCCCATTTCACAAGGTAATTATTTGCTAGCCATGTATTCGAACGTTGTTTTAAACCTTCAAAAGTTTGTTAGGTGGCATTCACATACTGTATTTCTTATTTAAATGCCCAGACGACCAAAAAAAGTTGAATGCAATTTATTCAAGCAACTGTTCATGTATCCTAGGGTCACTTGACAAGCGTAAGTTTAGTAGTAGTAGTAAAGTGTGACTGACTAATGACCTGCTTGGAACGGTGATTGTTAAAGCTTTCTTTTGCCAGTCTGCTGCAGTTGGTGCAGCTGCAATGCAAGCTTAATGTGTATAGGTATATTGCAAGCAGCATCAATTACATGTACATAAACATGTATATTAATTATTTAAATTATAACAACATGATTACTGTTCTATATAACACATTTTTAAACTACATGTGAATGTGTTATTCCATTTATATGGCTTACCAGTAAAATAGGATTTTCAGTCAAATATAAACTAGTAGCTATGGTGATGTCGCCAGTAAATTATGCAAATGAGTGCCATTGAAGGTTTGAACCTTCCTTTGGTAATGTGTTCTGAACTTTCGAAGGTCAAAATGTACCCTTCGTTGCAGCCCTATTTTCTATCATTGATTTTCATCTGCTGAATTAAATTGGTACTGGTACATACATTAGACTAACCCTAATTAGTTTTCTGTTAGAGTGCCGCTTCAATTCTTGGTGCCGTGTACACCCCATGTAAGTAGACGGTCATAAAAATACTGTCATGAAAAAAGGTGTAATCTGCATCCTAGCCACCTCTATGTTCATTTTGATGTTAACAGTATAATGCAAGCCTTTCCAGTCCTTTACAGTTGTGAACACACTCTGCTTTGCTGCGAAGTTGCTGCAATCCTGTGCCTGTACATCTTTGTTTAGAATTAAAATGAAAGTCAGACCTCCTGACAGTACTATTACTTTTAGGTCATGATTTCACACTAGCAGCAAACCAAATATTTAACTGATTCTGGAAAAAACAAAAAACAAACAAACAAAAAACTTTAAAAAATGAACTAAATAGTAAGTGAGTAAATGTTACTACTGAAATTTATACAGTAAAGGATAAGTGGTTCTGTTAAGTGGAGCACTGCACTGCAGATCTGGAATGTAGAATAAGTTACGATTAAAATTGTACCATAGCCTGCAAGAAAAAAAAAAAAAAGTGTGCTATTCTATCTGCAGTGCCTTTAGGTATGTTTCCTTGAGCGATTACATTTTAATACATCTTTATCCAAAGTTATATTAGCATAGCAATGTAATAATTATGAGATCTTGCAGTTGATGCCTAGATTAACCAGTCTTTGGAGATATGTGATTGATTAATCTTCTAGCCAATCTTAAGAGATCAGTCAAGCCTCTCTCATTTGTGCTCGGGTGCTAGAGGATCAGCTTTTCTGAATAAGGAATGTACTGGAACGTGCTCTGTGAATTCTGCGCTCAACTTGATGAAATTATTATGCAGTTGAAAGTTCTTGCTGAGCAAATATAAACCTTTGACAGACCTGTGCCTTGCCAGCAGCGCTTGTGACGACCCAGGCTTCTCTGGAGCTACTCTTGATCCCCTTCACTTCTTTACACAGAGTTTCCTAAACCCCTAAACCCATGGATATTGAATTTGAACTTTTTTGGTTTAATTTATAAGAAGCAGTCGTTCCAATTTATAATCAGATTGCTGCCACCCTCAAAACAACAGTATGAGACTTTTTCTTTATGAAAGGTTATTTACTGTAGTACTGGAAGATTTTAATTAGGCTTTTAATTTATGGTTAGATAAAAAAGGGGGAAAATAAAGCAGTATGCAATACTATGCAGTTCAATTAGACTAGGGCCAAAGACTTTGAACTGTTTCATTCATGACTGACTGTCTTAACAGCTGTGTAAGACAGAGGGATTTCAGGAGTGCTGAAATGTGTTTAAAAGACAGATCAGCAGCAGCTACCCTGATTTTTATATGACATGTTAATTTGCTGTGTGAAACCACCAGTTTGCTGTTTTGTTTTTTCTTTAGGCAACACCAGATTTTGTATGTCCTCCTGGGGGTGGCATTACAAACGGTCTGTTAAGGGAACTGTCTTTATTATCTGGAATAACGTTGATTTCTTCTTTTTGGGGGGAGAGGGGGTGGGGGTAGCACTGTACACTGTGATTATCTTGAGCAGATAACGGCCACCTTGTCCATGGGGAATTCATCTTCTTGTGTATCTCAAAGCCTCTGATAGATTGGGCACATTGTACTTCAAAGCATTCCTCAGTCTACTTGGGTGCCTTATAAGAAGAACATTCTGGTCTTTAACCTGTGTGACGCATGAGCACAGATGTGGGGGAGCTGCCTTCTTAGAACTGGAGGGCTCTGCTGAGCTGGACGGTTAGCTTTCATAACTGTTGTTGTCCAGCAGGTGATTATCTGCATAGCACTGTATGGCATAAGTGTTGTATGGTAATGATCAGGGCCAATGGAAAATTGCAGAAATATTTTGCCAAAAATTGTGGGGATATTTTGTGGTGAGTTGAGGGCGGTATTTAGGGGCAAATTTAATACTGTTATACTACATTTTATTGATACATACAAAGAAGCAGCAAAACAATCAACATTGCTTTTTTCACAAAAACTGAGTATCTTTTCAAAAGGTGCAAAAGAGCTATTGTATGCATGCATGAACAAATGAATGCAAAAAATGAACTTCTGAGTGGTGTATCTGAATAAGTTTTGATAGACATTTTCCTTGAAACATCTAAAAACTGAAACTACACAGTGGTATGTGTTTCTTGAAAATATTGTAACATTTGAAATAATTTAAAAATATATAAATGAATAGTACAGTACTACAGTGAACTGTTCAGAAGTGTTCCATATTGTTGCTAGGCACCGACTGTTTCTAGGGTTTCCCTTCAACCTTTTTAAGCTTAATGCCTGTTGAGCAAAAATGATCTGAGAAAGGGCACGTATAATTATATGAAAGAAGTATAGCAAATAACAAGGAACTTAATGAAAACAAGAAAAACTAAAAAAATGTGGTGACGAGGGTGGAACTGATCCCAGATCAGCAGTCAATCAGCAGCTGTGTTCTTACAAGGTGTTAAAGTGAAACTGGTGATTTTATGGATGCATTGCCTTGCTATAGGCCAGAGGATTTAACCTTGTACTAAAAGTAGTATTATTAAATGAAGTAAAATAAAGAAATTAATTATCCCTTTTAAATATACAGCAAGTGGTACAGTACTTACAGCCCTGTTTAAATAGTATGCAGGCTTGTTTGTCAGTGTGCATTTACTGTAGTGTTTTATTGACTGTCATACAAGAGTAGATATGCTTACCTGTAGGTGTATATTTATTTCATTCCACGCTATAGAAAATATCAAATGGTGACTGCTTTTTATTGGGTGATGAGATCCAAATCTCCTCCTCTTAACATTTTCATCAGCAGAATAGCGATATCAACTTGAACTAGAACTCCAAGATAATTCTCTTTGCCCCAGTTACTCTGGTTTTACAGTAGGAAGAGACACAACTAACATCCATATGCAAATGACACACTGTGACGCATGCTGGATTTGGAGGGTTCAAGAGAGTACAAGTACAGGAAATGTGTTTGGAAACACAGTAACATTGAAGCACTCAGAAGCTGAGGTGAAGAAAATATTCACATCGTTCTGTAGTGGTTTCTGCTGTATGACATTTTATTTATTTATTTATTTATTTATTTATTTATTTATTTTTACCGGTTCTTATTTTTAAGTCTTTCTTGCATTCAATGGAATACCGCTCTGTATTAATAAATACAGGTACATTCAAATATAAATGTAACTTGAACTGCAAGGCAGTTTTACGGCTCCCAAGCCCCAGTATCAGTACCCGTCTAAGCGTGTTTAGTTCTCAATATGCCAAGTTTAAAATCAGCAACTTCAACAGTTCCACACAAGAAGATTTTGAAAGTTTTTTTTTCCAAAAATTTATCGGGCGACCATCTAGTTTAACGCACAAATGCCATTTTTGAAAATGTAAGTTTTACCAACACAGGCACGACGGTTTTCAAGTTTGGCGTTAATCAAGTGAACCATTTTTAAACTGAAGCGGTTTTAAATATAAGAAGAAAATGTAAAAGTGGTAGCCATATTGTTTCACGAAACATAACCATTTTAACATATTTGTATTCTGCTGTCCACGGAACAATGCCTACCAAGTTTGGAGTCTGTTGGTTAGACGATTTTCAAATAAAAGCAGTCTGCTGTTAAGGGCGTGTTTCGGTAAAATTTGCGGCAGCCATTTTACTATTGAATTGTATCATAGCAGCTTCTGCTTTGCAAGCAGGTTTGGATGCTGATAATATTTGCCAAGTGTCAGAACAAACACTTCAGTGGTGCCAAGGAACAACATTTTGGGAGGTTTCAAGAAGAAATGAGTCACGGCCATTTCAGTTTTAACACCAGTTTCTTAAAAGTCAGTTGTATTGCTACAGTGTCAAGGATGATGCTTGTGAAGTTTTGAGTTAGTCAATTAAATCGTTTGTCAACTGAGGCAGTTTTAAATTTCGGACGTAAACGTACATCTGGCGGCCATGTTGTTTTATAAAACATAACCATTTTGACATATTTGTATTCCATTGTTACTGGGACAATAACTACTAAGTTTGGAGTTTGTTGGTTAAACAGTGTTCAAATAGCAGCAGTTTGCTGTTAAGGGCGCGTTTCGTTAAAGTTTGTGGCAGCCATTTTGACATTAAATTTATTGCAGAAACTTCTGCTTTGCAAACTTGATGTGGGTTTGGATGCTGATGATATATGCCAAGTGCCAGATCAATCACTTCATTGGTTCCCAAGAAGATGATTTCGAAAGGTTTCTAAAAAATGTGTCAAATGGCCATTTTAGTTTCCGGTCAACACAATTTTTTAAAAGTCAGTTGTATTGATACAGTATCAGGGAAGATGCTTGTGAAGTTTGGACTTAGTCAAATAAATCGTTTGTCAACTGACACAGGTTTAAATTTCAAATGTAAACGTATAAGTGGTGGCCATCTTGTTTTATAAAACATCACCATTTTCACATATTTGTATCCCATTATCACAGGGACGATAACTACCAAGTTTGGAGTTTGTTGGACAAACGGTTTTCAAACAGCAGCACTTTGTTTTTAGGGGTGCGTTTCGATAAGATTTGTGGCAGCCATTTTGACATTAAAATTTATCACAATAACTTCTACTTCGGAAACGTGATGCAGGTTTGGATGCTGATGATATAGGCCAAGTTTCAGATCAATCGCTTCACCGGTTCCCAAGAAGAAGATTTCTAAAGGTTTTATCGAAAAATGCGTCACGGCGCCAATTGCAAGGACGCAGCAGCAAAAAGTTTTTTAACATCAGACAGCCAAAGTATCCAGCTTGTTAGCTGCCAAGTCAGAACCTGATCAGTCACACAGCTTCGAAGTAGCGCAGTTTAAAGTTTTGGGAAGAAAAAAAAATAAGAATAATAAAAAAAATAAATAAATAAAAAATAATAATAACTTAACAATAACAATAGGCTTCCCAGCCTTTTGCTAGGAAGCCTAATTATTAAGAGTGCTATCACTTGGCAGTGGTGTTTTTAAGGGAACCTGCAATTACTAGCTATAAGCAACATCTGATAAGAGAAGCATTGGCAGCAAAGTTACAGTAGACGATGGAAATGTAGTGTTCTCAGGAAAACAGTTGCAGGAAATTAGTAGGACAGTAGAACCTTTCTTGCATTTATAATTTCCAGTACACATTTCCTTGTTACAGGTAAAGATATTTGTTTGCAGTACCTTTTCAATGTGACCGGTTGAACCTGCCATAGCTCAGATTATACTTGGTTCACAATTTGTATTTTATCCCATGAGAGATCTACTACAGTACAGTAATTCTGAAACTAGGAGGAGATCTACTCTTTGAACTGTTGTGTTGGTTGTTATGGATACCATGCAGCATTGGGCTATTCCTTGCCAAGTGAACTCAAGGTGGCTACCCAACTGTTAATGAATTCCGTGTTGGGGAATCTGATAAAAATATGTTCAGCTTGGTAAACATCGTATAAAAAGCATAAACTGTTGGACACCCTGCAAAAGTATCCTGATTTTAGTTTCTCAGGAAAGATTAGACATTTTAGTTTCTTTACTGTACCCCCACGTTATTCACATAGTTTTAACCCTGTTCCCCATCAACTTTATTTAATTTTAAACATTATGGAACACTGGAGTTTTATATAGGACTACTTATCTAATTCAGATATAACTTGATAAGGACATTCTTTTATCACAAGTTAGGTCGTATGAGAATCAGTAGCATTATAAAAAGGGACCTGTCCGTCTGCATGTCGCACTACATTTTTTCGTGCACATACAGTGGCTTGCGAAAGTATTGATTCCCCCCCTTGGCATTTTTCCTATTTTGTTGCCTTACAACCTGGAATTAAAATAGATTTTTATTTGGATTTCATGTAATGGACATACACAAAATAGTCCAAATTGGTGAAGTGAAATGAAAAAAATAACTTGTTTAAAAAAATTCTAAAAAATAAATAATGGAAAAGTGGTGCGTGCATATGTATTCACCCCCTTTGCTATTAAGCCTCTAAATAAGATCTGGTGCAACCAATTACCTTCAGAAGTCACATAATTAGTTAAATAAAGTCCACCTGTGTGCAATCTAAGTGTCACATGATCTGTCACATGATCTACCTGTTCTGAAAGGCCCCAGAGTCTGCAACACCACTAAGCAAGGGGCACCACCAAGCAAGCGGCACTATGAAGACCAAGGAGCTCTCCAAACAGGTCAGGGACAAAGTTGTGGAGAAGTACAGATCAGGGTTGGGTTATAAAAAAATATACGAAACTTTGAACATCCCACGGAGCACCATTAAAGCCATTATTAAAAAATGGAAAGAATATGGCACCACAACAAACCTGGCAAGAGAGGGCTGCCCACCAAAACTAACGGACCAGGGAAGGAGGGCATTAATCAGAGAGGCAACAAAGAGACCAAAGATAACCCTGAAGGAGCTGCAGAGCTCCACAGCGGAGACTGGAGTATCTGTCCATAGGACCACTGTAAGCCGTACACTCCACAGAGCTGGGCTTTACGGAAGAGTGGCAGGAAAAAAGCCATTGCTTAAAGAAAAAAATAAGCAAACACGTTTGGTGTTCGCCAAAAGGCATGTGGGAGACTCCCCAAACATATGGAAGAAGTTACTCTGGTCAGATGAGACTAAAATTGAGCTATTTGGTCATCAAGGAAAACGCTATGTCTGGCGCAAACCCAACACCTCTCATCACCCCGAGAACACCATCCCCACAGTGAAGCATGGTGGTGGCAGCATCGTGTTGTGGGGATGTTTTTCATCGGCAGGGACTGTGAAACTGCTCAGAATTGAAGGAATGATGGATGGCGCTAAATACAGGGAAAGTCTTGAGGGAAACCTGTTTCAGTCTTCCGGAGATTTGAGACTGGGACGGAGTTTCACCTTCCAGCAGGACAATGACCCTAAACATACTGCTAAAGCAACACTCGAGTGGTTTAAGGGGAAACATTTAAATGTCTTGGAATGGCCTAGTCAAAGCCCAGACCTCAATCCAATTGAGAATCTGTGGTATGACTTAAAGATTGCTGTACACCAGAGGAACCCATCCAACTTGAAGGAGCTGGAGCAGTTTTGCCTTGAAGAATGGGCAAAAATCCCAGTGGCTAGATGTGCCAAGCTTATAGATACATACCAAGAGACTTGCAGCTGTAATTGCTGCAAAAGGTGGCTCTACAAAGTATTGATTTTGGGGGGGTGAATACTTATGCACGCTCAAGTTTTCTGTTTTTTTGTCTTATTTCTTGTTTGTTTCACAATAAAAAATATTTTGCATCTTCAAAGTGGTACATGTTGTGTAAATCAAATGATACAAACCCCCAAAAAATCAATTTTAATTCCAGGTTGTAAGGCAACAAAATAGGAAAAATGCCAAAGGGGGTCAATACTTTCGCAAGCCACTGTATGTATGCTGCTGACCACCATGCTAGCTCAAATTTTATATTTGATGTGAAATGTACTGCACATACTTGTTTTGTTCAAATATCACTGTTGGGGCTGCTGGCTAAGCTTTCCTGAAAAAAAAAAAAAAGATGGCATTTTCTCTACACTCAAGATTCAGAATGTTGACAGGCAAGATTTGTGTTTTGTTTGCAGGTGATGTCTCTCTCTTATAGTCTGCACAGATTAGTATCTGAAATGTTGTTAATTTTAAGACGAAACAATCAATTAGAAACAACACAAAAGTACCCAGGAGAATAGCACTCCCTGTAGACTACTGTTCTACTGACCCAGACTGCATCTTCAGAACACCTGGACATGGCTGTTGCAAAAGCTGAAAGGACCTGGACAGACTTTATCAAGACTTTAGAAAGTCAAGACGCTTTGTTATGGTTCTGAATGTCTCTGTTTAGTCTGCTTGATCGAGACCAGTCCTTTGTGTCACTTGTGTATTTATACCCAGCAGGAGGTTATAAAAAATAAATGTTTGAGGATATTTACATTACCTTCATCCTGGTATTTGATATATTTTGTTGGAGATCTTTGCTAAACGTTGTCGTCATTATTCTGACTGACACTTGACATAGTAGTTTGCTACTATAGTAGTTTGTTATATTTTATCACCCAGCAAGTTGCTTATTATCTTTAGTTCTGTTGTAGGGTATTTTTGTGGCCTTTATCTGGTTAATGTGATGAAACTTTTGAGTGGGCATTTGTTACAAGAAGGTATTCAATGAAATAAGAATGTTTTTTTTTTTTCCCCCACATAAACTGACACCCGATTAACTGAACTGTTTGTCTGATATTACATAGTCAAGTATACTGTGTAGTGTACAGTTTGTGTGTTTTTTTTATTTATTTATTTATTTTTTTTTTGCTGACAGGACCTGGAGTTCCATGGGGTGATGCGGTTTTACTTTCAAGATCGAGTTGCAGGAAACTTTGCCACTAAATGTATCCGGGTGTCGAGCACAGCCACCACGCAGGACGTGATTGAGACGCTGGCTGAGAAGTTCCGCCCTGACATGAGGATGCTCTCGTCTCCCAAATACTCCCTTTATGAAGTGCACGTCAGCGGGGGTGAGTTTAAAATGGAAACAAATAGTTTGTTTGTTTGTTTGTTTATTTGTTTATTTATTTATTTATTTAAACCACACCTGACTTTATTGCTGTCTTAATTAAATGCTGTCTTAATTAAAGGCTCTGTGGTGATCAAAGCACAAAATGGATGCAAGTGTACTGTAAGAGAAGCTGTACAAAAAAAAATGTTCTCTCTTAAATGGAAATAAATAACAGAAGTGGACGTTTAGCTTAACTACAAAGGAACAAATGGGTGAACTTGATTGAATAAGTTTCTGTAGCCTTTTATTGTTCGGTTAATGTGTTTCATTCCTAATTTGGTAGAAGAACGCAGACTGGATCTGGATGAGAAACCTCTGGTGGTGCAGCTGAACTGGAACAAAGATGACAGGGAAGGCAGATTTGTACTGAAGAACGAGAACGACGTACTCCCTAAGGTAATGTTCTCTGCCTGCCGCAAATTACTGTGCTTTCTTTTACACAGGATAACAGATTGAATGCAGCAGTGTGTGGGCTGAGCATAAGTCGCTTGGCTGGAGTTGCCTTAAAAATAAAATCCCTTTATAAATGACTTATTGTGAAATAATTATACAGGGCTAGCATAAACCAAGGGAAACTATGGTACTTTTGCCATAAATGCACTTTTTGAAGCCCATGTGTGCATAAATATCACTGTGAAATACAAAATGTAAACGCAAATTCAGAATGTCAGATAGGGTAGTCACTGACCCTTTTTCAAGATGTACACAACTTTCATCTGAAACAGGATTATACATCTCTTTTCCGATGACAGTTGTGTTCATCTTGAAAAGCAGTAGCCAATACTTAGGAATTAAATCCTTTGGAATTGCATTTGAAAGACCCTGTTTAAAGCAGCTGTCTCCTTTATGTCCGTGTTCTCTCTGTAGTGGATGGGGCTATGAGATACGGCCCTTTATTTTTTTCGGTTTCATTCTGCTCCTATCAATCTCACTCGGCCATTGAAATGTTTTCTTGGCTTTTTCCAGAGAAAAAACATCTACAGACCTGTGCTTTGTCTTTTTGATGATGTCGGACAGGAAAGGGAAAATTGTAATGTCTGACCTGGTTCGACATATGACCGCAAAGGGTTAAAAATGTAGTACACAATCTCAGGATCTTCCCTAAGCAATTTTTTTGATTTCTAAAGTTAAATTGGATCAGGACACATTAGTCAATAACAGTTGAACCCTTTCTTTTAATAATATACTTTGAAGTACTAAAATGTGTATTATACTTGCAGCTAAAAGTTCTGCTTTTTGCTGCAGAGAATCTCAATCTGCTGTAGTTAGCAACTGTAGATCACCAGATCCCTACTTTTAAAACAATTTCCACAATCCCAAGTGTTACGCCAGATAAGCGTCTGAAGGTGGATATGTTTCCTATTTGTGATGGGTGAGTATGCTTTGACCTTTGAGGTGATTTTATATCTGTCCAGGGAGCAGTAAAGAGCTCTTTGTTGATATAGTTGCTCTCTTAGCCAGGGCAAGATCCTGTCTTGTAGTGAAATAGGAACTCCACTGCCTTAAGTGTTGTGCCAATACCAATACCGTGACAGGCAGATTAAACATGATGTTGCCTTTTCTCCTGGATGTTTCAACTCCGAATGTGTCTGAGGTGAATATCCTTTCTCTTAGTGCTGGGACAAACATCTGAATATTCAAAAAAAAGAAAGTTGACATGTATTCGGTTAAAAAAAAGAAAAAAATCAGATGTTCATATTAGCTACAAATTGGTGTGAAAAAATGTCAAATGAGGAAGAGGTCAGTGTGATACTATATGTGGGATTAATATATATAAAAGCAATCACGCGCATAGTTATCTTTGTGGAAAGCCATCTGTGACAAAAACACATTGTGCTGCTTTAGAGCGAGCCAGAATCTCATGGATAAGGCCCTACCAAATTCACGGTACATTTTCGTAAATTTCACTGTCAACATTTTAAAAATCTTTAAATTTCACGGTTTCAGCTATTTTAAATCTTAGATTTCATGGTGGTGTAACAACATTTAAAGCCCTTAACAAAAGCATGTGACTAACAAAGTAGAAACGGTTAAAGAGGATCACTCTATGGTTGTTGTGTTTCTGTTATTGCTATAAAAATTTTTAAAAAACTGTTTTTAAAAGTCATTTTTTTGCAACAGTAACTCTGTTGCATACAAGTGCTGTTTTTTTTTTATTCATTCCCTGTCTCTGCGGTGTAAATACCTGTCCATATTTAGACACGGCTGTCTCTGCATCCATGGGATTTGTTGGAATTGACAGACATGCTGAGATAGGGACAGGTCTGTAGCTGGTCAATATATCCAGAGGCTAAAAAAAATAAACAAAGTCTGTCAAATTACTGACATTTATTTTATTCTTTTTTTGTCCTGCGGTACTTTTAATGTATTTTTTTTCTCATACTACTACTTGGTTTATATTTGGCTAACAAATAATTTTTCATCATCTGCTGCAGTAATGATTGTGGCACTATAATTTATTTTGGACACTCATTTAAAAATTTAGGTCTAAGTACTACCAGTTGAGATCCGCAGGTCATACTAAACCCGCCAAGAATGCCCGTACAGTACACAAAACGGACCAGATTTCATGGTGCAGAATGAATTTCAAGGGCCCTGCTCATGGGACAAAAAAAAAGACCAGCACGTCACTCTGAAATGCCTTGCTTAAACAGTACCCAACTTACAGAAAATTGTGTAGTGATTTTTGCATAGATTGAATATATTATATTTGACTTTGTTGTGTGGAATGTAAGAGTAAATCAGAACCAAAATGGTGAGTTTTTTCCCCATTCACTTTACAAAGCCATTTCCATGTTTGTTTTGTTTGATGTGTTTTAAAGTTAAATTTCAGTTTGTTTGCTTATTCAGTTACAAAAAGGCATGTTATTACTTCATGAAAACGTGTCTATGGCCACTGTTTACTGTGAAGAAATGGGAAGGAATGAAATAAAGAAAGAGATGCGGTGTCAACTTTATGTATTTATTTCGGGAATAAACAAAACAACGTTTAACTTGAACTGCTATTTGGCATAATTTTGTATTTCATTCACTCGGGTAAAGTAATTTGAGCAACTTATTCTTTACTCCTGGGATATTTTTCTATTTTAATGTGTTACATATTGTAAGGTCTTGCTGTAAAATAGAGGCACACATACTGGGGCCACGCCCCACTGCCCCTGCTGCTATGTTGTCTCTGCCTGCATTCTGAGCAATATAATGGCTTGTGTTATTTTTTTTGAAAAACGAACGAATATCCAAACAAATATTTAAATTGAGCGAATAGCCGAACATCAAAAAATCATGTGTTAGTCCCAGCACTAATTTCTCTAATTTAAGTGAAGAAAGAGCTATTTATTAATTGTAAATTATAATGAATGTGATTGTAGCTAACAGAATAATCCCACAAATCTTTCTAGCTACATATGCCTCAAATGTGTGGTTTTGAAATGCATACAATAGCAAACATGCATTTTAATTTTAAAAAGTGGTATCTAGTACTACATTCAAAAGAGTTCTCGGTTTCTGTGGCTTTAACTGGCACAGTTTCACTTCACCAGTGTCTTCTGGGTCACTCAAGTGGGAGCAGCTGGTTAATGATGGGAAGAAGCCAATGAAGGGGTGGGAACAGTTTTCACCCTGCAGGTGAAATGACCAAAAAACTGCAACACTATCTAAGAATTTAACCAAGTGTAATATTTGATGTGTTTTGAAAATATAAATACATGTTTACATGTGTTTCTTTCACACTTGAGACCAGTATAGCAAATGGAAATGCACAACTGTAGCATTACAATAGCTGCCCCTGCCTCTGCACTAGGTCACCAAACTACAATGTTAGTGTGCTCTTAGATTAAACTAATCAGCCAAACAAAAGCCGCCTTTCTCTATTGTAAAACTCTTACTGAACCACAAGAAGCTGGTTTGTCCCCCTCATCTCTGCAAGCGCGTAAATCTCACTGATCGTATTAACCAGGAGGCTTTGCGTTTCCGTCTCCTCTTTTTTTTACTGGTTCAGAAAGTGCAGAGCAACGGGCCTGAAAAGCAGGAGAAGGAAGGAGTGATTCAGAATTTCAAGCGCACGCTCTCCAAGAAGGATAGGAAGAAAGAGAAGAAGAGGGACAAAGAGGGCTTTCCAAGGTTGCAGGACGGGGACGAGCATTCTCTGCACAAGGAGGATGGGTGAGTGCTTAGCGACTTGGAGGTTATTAGCAACAGTGTCCTGTACAACGAAACCTTAATCTACTGTGTGTGGGCTAACTCAGGTACCTGCATCCAAGGTTGTAGCAAACTCTACATCGGCTATTTATAATTAAAGTACAAAGTACTCGGTGCTCATGCTAATTACACCCAGAATGCTTTGATCTAACTGTTGTGAGTTTTGGTATTAATGACGGAGCCAGTCTGATAAGAATACAGCCCGTTTTCAATGCTCAGACTATAAAGCTCGATGGTTGTGTTTCTTTGTGATGAGGTGACCCTTCTGCTCTGTAGGTCTTGAAAATGTAATGTGATACATAGTAAGACTACAAAGTCTGCAGATGTATGTGTTATAGGTGAAATTGTCAACAGCAACGAGATGAGGATTGCTGATTTCCAAGACATGAGATGAAGTTAAACTAATAATTATATCACAAGTATAGGCTTGCGGTTAAATAACTAGATTTATTTAAAGTTGAATCTGTAGCTGTTTGTTTAATTTTCTTACCGTTCAACTTTTCCTATCGATTTTGCTTTGTGTCTGCAAGCTATTCTATCAGGGATGCCATTCCCAAGGGACATACAGTAATACCCTATATTATAGTAAATATATATATTTAATTTATATTCCTGTTTGCCTTTGTACTTCCTTGCAAAATTGGGCCCTTGAATGTGATTTATAAATGTCACAATGAATGAGTGTACCGTACAGTAGAGAAGGGAATGTGTGTGACGAGATATGGTCCTTCTGACAAATGAAAATGCACGTTATTTGTAAGATACATAAAATATCTATCTGACTGATACAATAAAGTATATTGGCTATTAGATGCGTCAGAGAATATCTGTGAAATATGCTGGATTTGATCATATTAATGGTTTGGTTATCAGATGTACGGTCCGCAATTCCTGAAGGCACTTGAATTTGATAAACAATGTCCTCATTTTCCAGTGAGAATTCCCGATTGGCTGCTGAGGTTTACAAGGACATGCCAGAAACCAGCTTCACGAGAACGATATCCAACCCTGATGTGGTCATTAAGCGCCGGCGGCAACAAAAACTGGAGCAGAGGATGCAGGAGTTCGGCCGACCTGATTCGGGTAACAGAGCAGGAACAGGTTCACTAATCCATAGGCTGTGAGCTCAAGGACAGAAAATTACTTCAGCAAATTAATAGAAATACTTACTCCGTTCTGCAAGTAACACTTCGTTATTGCAAATAATTAACCCTTTTTTTCTCCTGGATACTTCAACAAAAGATGAGATCGGTATTATCTAAGATATAAACAGTGGAGCAGTTGCTTTAAAGATGTAACACAAGTTACATCTGCAGTAGTATCCAAGAAAGAAAGGGTATATAGTCATTTTAAATTGTAACATATGAAAGATTTTAACAGTTTTGTAGATTCTTTAATTAATACCACAAAAAAGTATTAATAAGTTAGTCGTAACAATTGTGGTAAATCTTCTACTATCCAAATTAATTGGTTCAAGGGGGGGTTGTATAATCAGGTGAATACTGTAAAGCATAGTGTATGACGTAGTGAATTTTCAATGACAACAAGACAGAAAAGCATGTAGGTTACAAGGGAGCTATCTCACTGTCACATGATTTTAATGGAAAGAGGAAGTCTGTTTTGTTCTGTCTATAGACAAGCTAAATGCAAGTTTATTAGAGAACAGTTATCTAAACTTAATATTGGAGAAACATAATCCAGAATCAATCCTAATAATTGCAAACACCATAAAATAGCAAGGACAATTACATTAAGTGAACTAGTCGTTTAATTCTCCAGCAGCTTGAGGGCGGTCTTGCTACCGTAACTATCTAAATACAGAAAGGCCAGGTCTTGTGTGTGTGTGATCCTTGCTGCTTTACTGCTGGGTAGCATTCCGGTTTGTTGAGTGGCCCAGAGACATTTCTGATGAGGTTAAGTGCCCCTCGACCAAGTCGGCCTGCCTTGTTTAAATTGACTAGGTGTCCCCAGGGACTCACTTTCTGGCTGGCCAGTTTCTGAAAGGGGCACGGAGGCTTTGGCCTCCTTTTGAAGGACAGAGTTCCTCCGTAGCAGTTAAATGTGGTGCTACGTGCACTCATGAAACCACCTTTTGAACCTGCATCCTACAGAGCTTAAACACCTGTCTCTGAAGGCAGAATTTTTACTTGCCATCACCTCCGTTAGACGCGTGAGTGAGATGCAAGCATTTTCAGTGTTTTTCTTCTAGCCTAGGACTAAGGTCATGCTCTGTACGAATCCGGCCTTTGTGCCCAAATGCCTGTCGACCTTCCATGTCAATCAGTCTGTTGAATTGGAGGACTTTCATCCTACACTATTTCAGTCAGACGAGGAGCGTCAGCTCCATACGCTTTGTCCGGTTAGGGCATTAGCATATTACGTTGACAGGACAAAAAGTTGGTAGCAATCCGAGCAGCTGTTTATATGCTTTGAAGCTAAGAACCAAGGTCAAGCCCTTTCTGAATGGAGGCTGTCCAATTGGATAGTGGAGACAGTCAAGATTGCCTATGAGCAAGCCAATCTTGCCAATTTGGCTGTTTTGCAAATCATGCAGGGCTCTAAGTTTAGATTTTTAACTACTGGCCCCTTGGGCCACTGAGCTACTGTTTTTACTGGCCTGGGTGCAATTTTATCTGGCCCAATATATTTATATATATTTTCATCATGGTTTTTATTTTCAGTATTTTTCTAACTGTGTATGGTAAACAAAGAGAGCCCATGTCTCAAAAGAAATCAGCTAAACGAAGCCTTTCAATATATGTTACTTCAGCCACTTAACATGTGTATAGCAAGTGCTATAAGAAGTACGGTAATCCAAACTTGGGTAACATTGAAATTAGAAAGGTAATTTAACGAATATAAAGACATACTAAGTGCTAAGCACAACTATGCAGCAACTATAAGAAAAGGCAAGATACTTGGAGTTGGAAAGGAGTTGTTTATCTCTGGACTGTAGTTCAATGTAAAGCATCTACTGTTGACTTTCTCTGAATTTACAGGTTATTGAATAAACATAGTAACTTGACCTCGATTCATCTGATGTAGGCACTTGATAGCTAGTTGTAATTAGTGAAGTTAAACTATTGTAATGTTGGAATGTATTTTCTATTTTGGCCAGGTTACAATATTTACACTTAAGATTATTTTATATATGTTATTTGTTAGAATTAAACAGAAGTAGACTATTTAGGTGGTTGTGTGATAGGTGTTATTTTATTCTGAATACTCTACAGCAAAAATTATTTGGTTTGCGCAATATTATGCTACTGTTGCTTTAATTGGAAGAGATACGCGCTGTGATGTTGTTGCTCATTGAGTTCTGTATTTTAATTCAATAAAAAAAAAAAAAAAAACCTATGCCTAAGGAAATAGGGTACAGAGCGAAGTAATCTCGTCTTGGATATTGTTTGAACACTTTGTGAACCCAGCTAAACTTTACCGGCTTACACTGTTATGCGTGTCTGCTTGTGCACACGGTAGCGTAAGGGACCAGAGTTCGGTTAATTGAATACACAAAAATGTTGCACCCTGTGTATTCAAATAGGAAACTATTCGAAATTCCCAACCCTAATCCTAATAATAAACACTTCTCAGAGCGTTGTCACTTGTGTAGCCTCTCCCAAGTCAGCGCCAATCCTGCTGAGTGATACCAGCGAGTACTGGAAAGATTGTGAATGGCATTTTTGACCTGAACACATCGGATCCCAAATCAAAAAATTTGACAATTCGATTGTGTATCTGGATATCCATCGGGACATCTTACTGTGAGACTCAGTATGATGTAAACGAAATGTTGAATTCATAACAAATAAAGCTGCTGTTTTATCTGTAAGTCTGGGAAACTGAGGCCAAACAAGGCAAAACGTTACTTTTTTTTGTCATAGTGAAGCCTCCACTCTAAATGTTTGTCTTCATTTTTTTCATAATTACATTCTTTATGATTTATTGATTTCAGCGTTTTCCTTTTGGTTTATTGGTTGCTTAGTTGTAGAAAACCCGATTTGTAAAAGATTTTCCGCGGGAACGAGTACCAACACAGCACTTTGGTACGTAGTCTCACATTCATATATATATATATATATATATATATATATATATATATATATATATATATATATATATATATATATATATATATATATATAAAATAAAAAATACTAGTTCAATGTA
The DNA here is from genome assembly GCF_017654505.1 of Polyodon spathula. Taxonomy (NCBI): domain Eukaryota; kingdom Metazoa; phylum Chordata; class Actinopteri; order Acipenseriformes; family Polyodontidae; genus Polyodon; species Polyodon spathula. Next base: position 35,563,708 of record NC_054538.1, on the reverse strand, counting down.
ACCGGTTCAATCTGGCCTGTGATGCTACATAACTACCGGCCCCAGGCCATGGTTAATGTTGAACCCTGTCATGTCCTTGTGACGGCTTGGGTGTACTTACCCATTGTGTACTGGAATACATTTCGGACTTGAAAGGGAATGTTTTCATAACCCTGGTTATCATAACCCTGCTTCCCTGAAATAGAAATGTATCCATTACAATTCTTTGGTCGCCCCGTACATTCTGTGCAGTAGGCTGAAGAAAGTTTATGGCACTGAGCGCCGTCCTGCACACAATTTTGCCTCCTGTGGGGGCGGAGACAGACGTGCTGACATTGCAGGTGTAAGACGCAGCTTTGGTAGAGTGTTCGGTTGACTTGGACGTAATAATAGGTTAATCCATTGTGTAATGGATACATTTCTATTTCGGGGAACTTTAAAACCGATTTTAACAAATGTTCCAAATTTAATCTTAAACAGCTGTTGTAAAACAGAGACCTACCCCATTACAACCAGTTTTCTCAGTGAAAACTAACTAACTTTGACAAGAGGACACCCTGGCCGACCTAGGACCCCCCCCCCCCCCCTCCTGGATTCTGAAAAAGGAAAAGCAATTAACATGTCCAATAATGTACAAAGAATGCTGGTGAATAAATTTTTTTACAGAAATTCAATATGTGCCTAGTGTACATGCTCTTTATGAGAATATATAGTGATAGTGACCCTTTTGTACATGATACAGTATCTGTTGTGCATTTGGTTTTAAATGAAAGTATTTTGAGAACTGCTGGACTGAAATTGCTCAAACTTTGCATTGGCATTTGAAGTTATTAAACATTCTCTCCTGGTAGATCAAACAACAGGAGGAAAGTATTCTCGGTCATTGATTTCAGTAATCATGATATATGCTCTGCGGTTGATTTTTGTATTTGCTTCTTAGATATTCTGGCTACTTTGTTTTCTCTAATTGCTAGACCTTATTCCTTCCTGAATTGTATAACCTTCTTTTAAGGTAAATGTCAGTTCCTCCTGATTTAATCTTCAAAGCTATTCCTGCTTAAGAACATAAGAACATAAGAAAGTTTACAAACGAGAGGAGGCCATTCGGCCCATCTTGCTCGTTTGGTTGTTAGTAGCTTATTGATCCCAAAATCTCATCAAGCAGCTTCTTGAAGGATCCCAGGGTGTCAGCTTCAACAACATTACTGGGGAGTTGATTCCAGACCCTCACAATTCTCTGTGTAAAAAAGTGCCTCCTATTTTCTGTTCTGAATGCCCCTTTGTCTAAACTCCATTTGTGACCCCTGGTCCTTGTTTCTTTTTTCAGGCTGAAAAAGTCCCTTGGGTCGACATTGTCAATACCTTTTAGAATTTTGAATGCTTGAATTAGGTCGCCACGTAGTCTTCTTTGTTCAAGACTGAACAGATTCAATTCTTTTAGCCTGTCTGCATATGACATGCCTTTTAAGCCCGGAATAATTCTGGTCGCTCTTCTTTGCACTCTTTCTAGAGCAGCAATATCTTTTTTATAGCGAGGTGACCAGAACTGCACACAATATTCAAGATGAGGTCTTACTAGTGCATTGTACAGTTTTAACATTACTTCCCTTGATTTAAATTCAACACTTTTCACAATGTATCCGAGCATCTTGTTAGCCTTTTTTATAGCTTCCCCACATTGTCTAGATGGCAATTGATTATAATGCTGCTTAGATATTGGGTGAATAAAAAGTCAATTTAATTCTCTGATACTCCCGAACGTGCAGCTATTTTTGTAAAGATTTGGTATGAAACAAGCTCATCTCTTGGTATTCCCCAGTCTTATTCTGAGAAGAAGGGATTTGAACAAACCTGCAAGATGAGTTAGGAGTTCAGCTAGCTGCCTGAACTTTTACTTCTGCCAGCATTATAATCAATTGCTGATGTATGTATCGTAAACGGGCTTACTCAATGCTCCAAGTGCAGCACAAACAACTTGCTGACCTTTGAGAAACAATTTATTATGCCAACAAGAGCAATGTGCTGCAGTTTTAAGAGTATTACAGGAATCAAGAATTCCACCAGGACCATGTAGCGTTTACAACATCCTGCCAAGAACAGATGAAAATATTGAAGCAAATAAGAATCGATTGGAACAACATATGGATTGAAACCTCTGAATGATAGCTAGCAGTTTCAGCTATGAGACAAAGTTGTGCCATTGTGGCAGCTCTGTCTATCAAAAAGACCCAGCACGTCCAATGACATTTATAGACAGCTGTTTTTAAAAAATAGTGATGTTAATAAATAAATGTCAGTATTGTGGCATCAGTACTCCGATCCACTCAGAATAATTGGTAACTTCATAAAACAGGCAAAATAATTAAAATAAAGTTATTTAACGCTTTATAATCAGTTGGTTTGGTTTCCGAAATAGAGGGCTGCAAATACCTGAAAACATTTATATACTCATTTGTTCGTTATCACTATTATAATTATTTTTTTTTTCTTTCAGGGGGGACATTGAAGATATATGCAGACAGTTTGAAACCAAATATACCGTACAAGACAATCCTTCTGTCCGCCACAGACACAGCAGACTTTGCCGTCGCTGAGGCGCTGAAGAAGTATGGCCTGGAAAAGGAAAACCCCAGTAACTACTGTATCGCTCGGGTAAGCAGTTGGGCGTTGTCCGGCTTTAGAACTTGAGTGGTCTTCAGAACAACTGAAACTCGTTGTACAGTTATTCTTATTCAGTTTGTGGAGCTATCTGTCATTTAAAATACATGGATTATTATATTTATTGATCTTTTTCTCAGTTTGTCGACTTCCACCTAAAACAATTTAACTCTAGTGTTCTTGCTAACGCTTGATGCCCTATGAAACGTGCTGCTAATTTTGAGAAGAAATTTATCTCTCTATATTCCATGGCTGCCTTATTGATGCCACGTGTCTCTCTATGTTTCTGTTGTGTCGGGACAGTGCACTTTGAAGTATTTGCTTCACATTTGGTACGCAGTTCCAATATGGTCATTGTACCATTGGTTCACAAAAACACCAATGAATAGTTTTACCATTTCAGCTGTAGGTGCAGTACAAAAATCTGTGACAGGGGTCAAGTTCTGTACCAGGAAAATAGATGGTTTGACACTATTACCTGAATGTGATATACATAGCGCCCCTTTTAATGTAAGCACATAATTAATCCTCTCAATTGTTTCTTTCCTAATTCTGCAGTGTTATTTGCAATATTTAAAGAGAGTCATGTCTCCAGACAGAATGTCTTTATGAAACCAACGGTGTGTAGTGTAGTGACTACATCCTTTACACAGTAAAGTGTTCAATTTCCTTTAAGGATTGTTTAGCTAGAAAAATACTTTTGAACTAACTTCTTTGTCGTCAGAAAATGTAATTCAATTATGAAACAGCCATGGTTTAAAATAGCTAATTTTATAGCTTTATTTAAGACCGGTAGCATGTAAAGAAATAAACTAAACAATAATGAAATACACAGTTAATTTAGCTTACTTACTTCAGGAAAGCACCGCCTTGATCGCAGTACCTTAGGTCTTAGATTTTCAGCATAGAATGCAGTGCTTTGACATTGCTGTCGTCTTATTTACTTTCTTATTCTCTACGTGTTTATGACTGTCATGTTTAATGGTATTGACTCGTACATGATCACGCGAATGACAGCAAAACTTTAAGAATACTATTGCACCATCCTCGTGTAGATAATCAGATTTGTTTTAAATCTGTCTTACTGAAACATTGCTTTTTTTTCTTTGTTGGTGCAGCTGCCATGTTGAGTTTCAGCAGAAACATGGAGTGAAGTTACAAAAAAAAAGAGTGGACATGGTATCCAATTACTATACGCTTAAATGTGTATTTTCGACTAATGTGCTGATTACATTTTTACCAGTTTCAAAACAGTTGAGATGATTTCTGAAATGGTGTTTTTTTTAAAAGGGAAATAACAAAAACTGTCGAAGTGTGAGTATTGTGATTTTTATTTGTTTACCGAAGTCTGTATACTTCTAAATAATGCAGGAAGATTGTGCTTCACTGATTTTAGTATTCAGTTATACGACAAGTTAAAAACTGTAAAGTTCATGAGCAGCACTCTCTATAGAAGCAGAATCGCCAGACGCCTGCTTCGCCCACCCTGTACCAGTAGATATGCTGGTGCCCGAGCTAGCTCTGCACTAATGTGACGTGCGTTTTTACAGGGAAATCAGAGAATCAATACAAGACGCACAAATATGCTTATGTTAATGCTTTGTAAGAATGGTCTCAAAAGAATAGGTTTACCTCGAGAGGCTGGAGTCTTGATTGAGGTTGATATTTATGCATTTTAGCCTTGGAGGGAATGCTGCTAAGAAAGCAAGGTGTTTTCTCCTGATGAATTATCTAGCTTGACTTCTTGTTTTTTTTTTTACCCAGGAGGTTCCGATTAAGGGTTATTGGTATAGTGCCATACAGATGAACATCCTTTTCCTGTTTTTAAAGATAATCAGGTGGCAGTTGTGTTGAAAGCTTCTGTACTTTCTTGAATCACTCATACAGTTGTTTCCTTGCAGTCATACTGCATTTTAAAAATGTTACAAGCAATTTGAGAGAGAGACTCTGTGTTCAATTTGTTACACAGAAGACCTGAAAAATAAAATATGTTAGCAGTGGACTTTTGAATTACAATTTTCAAAAGTGGCAGCAAAGACGGAAGAGTTCTGCTGGTGAACGAGTGCTTCTGTAAAGCATCGCTCTGTTTAATTGTGCATGTCACTGTGTGGCAAACATCTCGCTTATAAATTGCCTGAGCTTGACAGACCCAGTCACATTCAATCTCATTAAAATACTTTGGAGGGGAACTCGATACCTCTTATATATGTTGAATCACTGTGGAAGGCCTATCTACAGTATTATATTTCAGCACTGTTGGTTCTTCATGTTGACTGTGGCAGTTTCATCTGCACATTCTAAGCTCAAATGAAATTGACTGAAACTGCTTTGACATGCGTACACTACTGGAGTAATTGCATAGTTCTGTTCCATTTTATTTTATTTCTAACTCAAGAGAGTAAATATTTAATATACTTTTTTGTGATGGTTTTGAAATCTATGTTCATTTTGCTTTTAGTTTAGGTATGTCAGCTAGTCGCTCTATCAAGCCTAGAACAGAAGCCCTTGAAATCTTAAAACTTTTGAAGGGGGGCAGGGGGGGGTGTGTGGTTGCAAATTAAGTGCAGACACCTTTTTTTTTTTTTTTTTTTTACACAGTGATGAGGGTATAGAATTGGTCACAGTCACATTTTTAATACTGGATCCTTTAGCACTTGACAAAGTATGGGAGCAATCTGCAACTAGGAACTGAACTAGCATTGATAAGCTGAATGACCTTCTCTTTTCTTATACACTTTCTTATGTTCTTATGCTATCAAAGTTATTCCACTACCCACTTCTATTTGTTTTCCTTGGCGGGAAGGATCTCCAGTTTCCTATCTAAACAGTATGTTGATTTTAGATTTTTTTTTTTTCTTTGCTTGCCAGGTCTTGCCACCTCCTGGATCTCAGCACTCCGATGACAATAGGGCTTGGGAGACTATCCTTGAAGATGCTGAGTGTCCCCTTCAGATCTTCAGAGAGTGGCCGGGCGACAAAGGTGTGGCAAGGAAAAGATTAGTGCCTAGTTTAATTTTTATGTTTAGCTTAAATCTGTCAAGCCTCATTCGATCCTAAGTACATAAATGGTCGTCTTTGTTCTTTCAGAAACATTAGTTTTCCAGCTCAAGAAACGACCACTAGACTATGTCTCAAAGAAAGCTCGGAAGCCTGACGAGAAAGTGCCGAGGGGGAAATCTGTCGACGGGTCTCTCCTTGGCTTTTTACCTCCTGAGAAGCTGCCCTACCTGGTAGAGCTGAGCCCAGGTAAGCAGTTAGCCCTGGATTCGAAGACTGGAAATGTACAGCATTCAAGTTGCTGCATCTCTGAGTTTGTCTTCAAGTAACCCCTGAAATAAAAGTGTTTAGTGCTCCATCAATATTATACATTTAAAAAAGTTATACAGTAAATCCAAAACACATCTATCCTCAATAGCTATAGGCCATTCTCCAACCTACCATGCTAAGATAAGGTTCTAGAGAGTTATTGCAATTCAATTACAAAAATTGATAACTCTTAATGGTATATTTGAAAAGTTTCAGTCTGGTTTTTGTGCTGCACCAAGACTAAGTGTTGCCTTTGATATGTAGACCATTCCATCCTACTGAATCGTCTTGAAAGCACAGTAGGAGTGTCTGGCCTTGTCCTATCCTGGTTCAAATCTTATCTTTCTGATAAGTTTCTATTAGGGAGGTAAAATCAGCATTATCAGAAGTGTCTGTGGTGTTCCACAGGGCTCCATTATAGGTCTCTTATTGTTTTCATTATATATGCTACCATTGGGTGACATAATCCATTCCATTGCTATGCTGATGATACCCAGCTATATTTGTCCCTAAAGCCAGGAATTTCTTCTGCCTGGGTGTTATTAGCTACTTGCCTTAGACATCAACAGGGTTCGTACGCTAGTATGGAAAAAGTATGGAAATATGCCAAACTGATTTCCAGTGCTTGAAAATGCTTGAAAAAACATGTCTCTGTTATAAAAGTCTAGAAAAAGTCTGGAATTCTGCTAGTATCACTGAAGAATGAAAATAATTCCGCAATTCATTTTTTATTAATAATAATTGATATCAAAAGCAGGTCAGCAGCTCAAGCGACAACTGTCTAAGCAATTTACTAGTAGCAACTATATTGCTTGTGACCAAATCCCACAAGGATTGCCCCGTGTAACACCCCTGACAACGTCCTGACAACTCAAGCAATCCTATCCAGTCAGTGCACTGGTATATGTCACAAGTAACATGGACACTAAGACAGCCAAAGTATGTACTTTTATATTGAAGGCTATAATTTTTTAAACAAAGTTACAGACTGGAATTACAAGCTACTGTACACTACTCACAAATATTCACATTTTGTTATCTTGTTGTTACCATTATTAAATCGTTAACGTTATTTCCCAACCTAGGAAAAAAAAAATGTTTAAAACAATTGAACTTGTGTTGCATAATTTAGCCTTGCTGTAATAAGGCTGTCAAATAGTAGCAGGATATTCTTTACAGAATATTCTTTACTTTGCAGATATAAAGGTATAGAGATAGAGAGATCTCTAGATACCGAGGTATAAATTTATGTATTGAGGTGATATAGCCATCTGAAATGCCTGTGACAGACGGCTTCTATCAGATGAAAATGGTTTTGTGTTAACTGATGATATTGTTTTAATTATTCTTCTTTAATTATATATTTTAAAAAAACACTTGCTAATACTGCCTGTTTGACGATTGACCTGGATTCTAACATGCACTGTTTCCAAGCTGCTTGTAGTTTAATTCATCATCCCCACCTTGACTGACCTGATGTGAATGAACTAACCATTCCTCAAGCATTTAAACCAGTATATCTTAAAGTAAAATGTATTTTACTTTGTCAGGCCCGATTTGCAACATTGTGGTTTCAACATCATGGCCCTAGTGCTTCATCACTGAGGTTGAAGCCATGGTTAGCATGGTGTGAAAACAGCTGGTAAAGGTTTTTTTAGGCGTCTCTTGAATGTGTTTGTGGTAAGGGGCAGTTGGGGATGAGTTTGTTAAAAAACCTTGTCAATATCACTAGTTCAAGAGTTGTTGAAAGATGGGAGGCTTCATAAGAACTATAAATTTTTTTTGTTCTTCTTGTATACTTTCTTTCAAGACATTTGCAGTTTGAAAATAAGGCACTGTAAGAAGTTATTGAAGTGGAAAATAAATCTGTTTTGTTTAATCCAGTCTCACAATAATTTGGCAAGATAATACCCCCTGAGCAAAGTGAATGCTAAAAATGAGAGATCAGCTGCCTGAATGTAATGTGCATGCCAATGTCGAGATGAACAGCACATCATTTCTAATATTGGTTTAACTGGTTTGCTACACCCTCGTCATGTGGCTGAAGGACTCGGCAACTAATATTCCACTCTAAAATGTAATCTTGTCTTTGTCAAGAGACAAACTGTGGGGTTTGTAAGTTCTGTCAGAAAGATAAGTTGCTGAAGGTGACGATGGTGTGGTTTTTCCTTGCTGAATTTGTTTTGTTTTTTTTTTGCCACATTTTATCTATCCTTCCAATCTCTAACTCATTGATCAAATTGAGACCTTCAGCTGGCTTCGAAGCTACTTCTCAAAATTCAGCCGTGCTTAAATATATTTCCAGTAATTTTCAGCTATCAGCAGGGAAGCCAGATAAAATGGTGGCCTGCATAAGTGCAAGGTCTGACCTCAGATTGGCAGCAAGAGAGTGTAGAGGGAAACATCCAAAAGTGAAACCATTTTATTGCAATGACTCACCCCACTGTCTCTATGTGGTTAAAGGATGTGGGGGAACTTGCAGACTTTCCTCTCCCAAAAGGTTTCTGTATATGACACTTGAAAAATGAAAACTAGTGTAAATCATCCTTAATTATTGGGTGATAGGCAATAAGTCTCTTTGGCTGACCAGAGTCAGAGGGGGATACGAAGGCTTTGTTACTTACAGTGTGCCGTGCATGTTGTCTGTATCTTGCTACTGCATTTTCGCTCTTTCCTGTCTTCTCTCCCGCCCTCCTTTGCATTTTCTGTCCGCTGTCTGTTCTGCTGGTCTGTCTGTACCTGGCTCCTGTGCTTGTCTCCTAACCCTAGGCAGAGGGAATCACTGTACCTACTACAGCTGTCGCCAGCAAGAAGGTACCGTAACCAGAATTATTTAATTACTAGCGTATCCCGGTGGTCAATATATTTGTACGAAACTTTGTTAGTATGATTTGTTTTACCAAAATAAACCCCATGCGATGATGCTGGTGGAAGCTCGCTTTGAATTTACACCCTGGCTAAATTCACCCCAAGACCCTTCACTATCCTCCCACAGTTGAAAACTGCCCCTGTTGCTACCAAGTAGTCTATGAGCGCTAAGAGGATACTGTGTTTGCTGACGCTTACTTTACGAATCATTCGGCTCTACAGTATTCACTGAGCTTTGACTGGAGAGTTATTTAAGAGTGTTTTTGAAAGTCTACTAATTACATGAATACAGTTAATACAGGCATTGTTTTAGATTGTTGGGTGTAGTATGGACTGCTTAATGGACAATAAACAACCTTAAAATATTAAAGCTTTGTCAGTGGTGTTGAATGCTAGTAAAAGAAAATGTCTTTACAATTCTGATTGATTTGGAGGCAAGTGAAGCTTTCAATTCAAGTTATCAAAGTCTCAAGTGGCTTAAATGTTGAGCATTAAGTTCTGCGGTTTCCTGCATCCATGTATCTCTCAGTGCTCCCAGTTCGGACCCTGTCACAGCAGGAACCTGACAACACCCTGCAGTGCTCTCTGTGTGCTAAAGCCAAAGAGATTAATTTTAGAATATTTGTAGAGATGCAAATCCTGCGGTGATATCCTCTGACATGCATGAGCATGATATGTCTATATAGTTCACCAAACCACATCTGCTTTTTAGAACTTGTTTCTGCTGATAAATATCTCAAAGTGCAAGAGCTCAGCTAATTTCCCTATATAAATCAGTTTGACAATTCGTGCAGGTGCCCTTTTTAATATATTCCTAACATCATTTCTCCTAGAAGGCAGAAAAAACAAACATGCACTTATCTATTGCAAAGAGACGCTACAGATCGATGCTGCATACGTCTCTAATCATGCGAAATGTGATCTAATTCAAAAACAGCTTTATTGGCTGTACACCTCATTGCACTTGATACAGTACTGTATTACATGTAGTCAGTTTGCCCCGAAATGATTCTTATAAGTGGATTGCTTGATTGATGAGTATGTGATTGTTTCTTATATCAGTGATTCTTATAAACAGGGCAGACTTTATTTATTTTTGTATTTATTTATTTAGTTTTATATAAAGAATATCCAATTGTTATAAAAACTAGATCATTTTACCTTTGTGGCCGTCGGTGTGAGAATGCCCAGTCCACAGAGCTACCTTGGTCCATCCTGAGGATTTACTAATTAATCAACAAACTCCTTACTCAAAATTAAAAAAAAAAACAGTTGAGATAGTATTCCAAATTATTAATGCAATTGAGGGTTTCAAAAGAAGAGGTTCTAATCCCTGCATACTGTACACTTCAAGAAATGATTGCTCTACATTGAACCTGTTCAAGCCTTTGTGTATATAACCCTGCTTATTGTATTAATTTGTGCTTTTGTTCACGATAATACTTTGGAATCTGCATAAACTTAAGTGCAAAACACATTCACATGTTAATTTTTACTAGCAATAACTCCATTATCATCTGGCAATCAGATTGTGGGGATGGTGAAAACAAATATTCTATTTTATTACACTCTGGTAAAATTGCCTCACTTTTAAACTAATGTAAATAACAAATCCTAAATAGCCCCTTTAAACTGAAAAAGAAACACTAATGTTTCTTGTACTACAGGGTTTGAAATAACACCTATTCATGAGCTAATGAGACACATGCAGATCCAACTCCTTTAAAATGGGAGGCCTTGTATATGAGAACCATTTCTAAGTAGAGTAGTCTGATTTGTGAATGCATGTTGCCAAACAAGAACAACAAAACACATTCACTCCAATCTACAAACCCAAATCCTGAATGCCCTTGTTGAAAAATTATGTTTTACCCAAGACCCATACCCATACCCCAACACCAGTCCTGCCTATGCAGTCTTTTTTTTTTTTTTTTTTTATTTACAAAATGTTTTTCCAGAACTAGAGTATTAAGAATTTGTGACTTGTATTGTCTGATTTAGGTCACTTGTTCTGATATTGAGATTTTTAAAATGCCATATGTTACCACATGACATACTGTACCACATGTATGGAAGACAGCACCCCAATTCTGGAGGTAAATGTTGTTTGTCTCTTGCAGATGGCTCAGACTCCAGGGATAAACCAAAGCTCTATCGGTTACAGATGCGTGTCACAGAGGTTGGCTCAGATAAAACGGAGGAAAACTCGATCCAGGTGAGGGGCCACTCTTCAAAGTGGTTAAAAATGGAAATGTGTGTAATCAGGTGTTCAGTGGAAAATAACAGAGCGGAAACATTGGCACTTCAAAGAATTGCTGTGCATATTTGCTTCATTTCTGCCGCGAAAGCTTTAATGATCCAATTATCATTTGGCACAACTAATCCTTTCGAGGCTAATGCATTTAATTGGATGTACTTCAGTCAGCCCTGTAACATTGTAGCTCTTTTATATGCAAGTCATTCCTCCTTGCACATCCTTTCAGAATATGTACTCAGCCTGCCTTTGCAACCTGAAAAAGAAATTTGTTTTTATTTTGAAGCTGTAGGGAAGTGGTTTGTATGCAGCCTAATACCTTTTATTCAGGGACAGAGACTGTAGAAATTTTAAAATTAATTTTAAGAGATGTGCTGAACTTGAAATGAATAAAAACTGATTGAAGAACAAAATGAATGAATTAGTGGAAGGAATTATTTAACCTAAGTAGTACCAAAATGAATATTCGTTCTTGCTACGAGAGGTGGTGGGTGCAATTCCTAGACATGCTAGTCACCTGTCCACCTGCCCAGTTTATAACTATCCTCATTATTCTGCATTATGTGCCTGTCCGTCTTTAGTTTCAGCCACCACCACGTTTTTAGTCAGTCATTCCACGGTTGTTTCGGCTCAAGGCGTTCCAGTGACACAGGGTTTTATTGGCTGCACTGAGTTAAATACTCCCTATTTAGTAGATGATTTTTAAATACGCCCAGTTTAGTAGATGATTTTTAGGTGGCAAGAATGGTTAACAGCAGAAATTCCAAGCTCCCGTATCAAAACAGATAGGCAGTCAATCTGATTTATATGGGCTATCTTCTTTTAAATTACCTATGCCACCCACCTAAATGCCACTGCGGCTTTTCTGGTTTAATCCTGGTCGTTTTTGCCTGTGATTTTGAATTTTCTGTAATCTTTTTAAGTACAGCACATTTTCTGTTCATCTTTCCTGAGATTCATTGGTCTCCCACAGAGGTACCCATCTCCTCCCTGACTTGGTGTGTTGCAAACACTGCATCCCATGGCCATTCATTTTTTCTTCTATGAAGACAGACTGAGGCCCCATTGGGAAAGCCATAGATTATCAGATGTCAGTGTAGGTTCAGAAAGTGTGCTGGAATTTTAAACATTTTTTTGGCACAAAAACATTTTTGGTTCCTTGACTGTTAGGGGTCTAGGTTTGAGAAAAATGACTCTAGAACAGTTGGGTCTCGCACTTTTTCTATGGTCTTAAACAGACCTCCCTTTTGCAAGAACTGCTCTAGAACATTTACTTCATAATCCAAAAATATGCTAAGTCTCTGTCTCTGTCTCTGTCTCTGTCTCTCTCTCTCTCTCTCTCTCTCTCTCTGTCTCAGCTGTTTGGCCCAGGAATCCAGCCCCACCACTGTGACCTCACTCACATGGACGATATGGTAACTGTGACACCGCAAAGTTTTGATGCTGAGACCTATGTTGACGGTCAGCGAATTGCTGAGACCACCTTGCTGAGAAGTGGCATGAAGGTCCAGTTCGGGTCTTATGTTTTCAAGTTTGTGGATCCCAGCAATGACCATGGGATGATCAAAAAGAGCATGGACACTGGCCCTATGGTCAAAGGACAACGGCACAAATCAGGGTAAGTGTCATGCATGTCACTGAAAAATAATGATGGTGCAGGGTGCATATGTCGGTGTACCATATATGGGCAAAATGCTGGATATTAATGTTTCTCTTTCAAGTATGAAATGTTAGAATAATAACCTAATGTTTTTTTTTAAACATGCAACATGTTTAATTAGCAAAAACCTAGTGAAGCCATATTGGTGTAGCTGCAACTATTTGGCTGCTATTTTATTTATTTATAATTTTTTTGGGGAAAGGTTGTAAGGACAGCTCTGGCCTAAATTTCATATTTTTGCAATGTAAATCTGTTTTAATATGTGTGTGTTTTCCTGTACAGTCCTCATGACATGGTACAGTCTGCTCTTTAGTAAAAGCTTAACTTGGTTGCAAGATGCAGTTATTTGTGCAATTGGACTATTCATTTCCGATACTCGCTGACTAAAAACATAGCTTTCATCTGCCCACATTTGCTTACCCAATCTAACTTCATAATGATATATGAAATCCAGAATTGGATGTCACTGAAAGCATCAAACCAGTACAACTGCAACACATGTCTGAATTTTAGAAATGCACTCATGAGAACAGCTCTCACGCTGGGGATTAAAGGAAATGGAATTGTTACTGTAGGAACTTTGACAGAAGCAGTTAGTTGTTTGGTGCGTGTTTTGGTGAATTTGGTGGCACACAGTTTCATAGTAAAATGTATCGCAGCTTCGCAAAGTTGAAGCGGGTTTGGTTGCTGATGACACATGCAAAGTTTCAGATCAATTGGTTCACCAGTTCCCAAAAAAAGAAGATTTTGAAAGGTTTTTCCAATAAATGCGTCAGGCCATCATCTTGGTTGACGCAGGAGTGCAATTTTTTGCATCTGAACTGTAATCAACAATTCAGGCTGGGAATCCTAAAAAGTGGTGCCTCCGTCAATCCATCCATCTCATTTCATTGCAGGGGTTATCGGAAGCTAATATTTATTGCAGACAGGGCCAAACAAGAGACTACGATTGGTGCAAGCTGTTCTGCTTGCAATGTTTGGTTTCTTTTGCATAGGACGGGGAGATGAGCTCAATACAGTTACAGAAATAGCACTTTCTTTTTTTTATTACAATTGTGATCTTAATGTATGTACATGAGTTGTGGTGTTATGGATTCTGTTATTGGATATGCCTTGGTTGGAGTTTTTGTACTTGAGATTGGCTGTGCTGCTGTTGTCTTCCAGGACCCCTTTGCAATTTGATCTCAATGGGTTATCATCATTTAAACATTAAAGAATTGAATTGAATGCCGATGGACTTTCTTTTCCAGAAAGACAAATTAGAAATTGATTATTATTGTAGCACATTATTGTAGTCATTCCAGTGCAAGGTTAAAATGTTCATATTTTGTAATTTATAACCTATTTGGGGGAGTCAGTAATAGCATTTGATGCTATGGTTGGTGGTCATTAGTGGAGCACAGTCCAGTCAGCAGTGCTGCTAGATATTAAAATAAAAAAATTGGCTGCTTTGTCTCCCTAACATGGAGGTGGCTAATGAATGATTCATGATTGCCAAAGCTGATCTTTTGGACTTGTTCATGAACGCAGGGCAAAGTTATTTATGACTTTTATGTAAGGATACATTTAGTGTTATGTAAGGCGGTGCTAGTGTAGTATTTACTTTGTTAAAAATGTGAATACATTTCTTAGAATAGAGATTTTAATGAGAAACTCAAACACATTGGGAGGGTGTGGAAAGTATAGCTTTTAGGACATTAAAAAAAAAAACAAAAACATTATGGACATTAATTTTGATCTTTTATTATCATGTAATCATAGAAACTTATAGTGCAATAGTACATAATAATAGTTGTACAGTATTTCATGTTCAATTTCGAAATGTCCCATTTTTCAATTTGTCAGTTTTTTGTTAAGTATATGGAAAAGTACAAAGTGTTGGTAATTGAATATGTTAACATAGCATTATTCAGCAGGTTTCATTCGACTTTATGAAGCAAAATTAATTAATTCTATAGGGATAAGAAAAGACATATGCACTTTAAAGCAAATAATTGTTAATTATTTGGATGGCTGGTTTTGACTCTCTTCAGATTTCAGATGCGGATAATTCATTTGCATGTCTGTATGTCAGTGCCTGATTATTTTACCCATCTCATTTCATGCAGGAGCGTTCCTGAAACAACATTTGAACTGGATGGGGATATCCACAGTGGGACAGCGCTGCAGACAAGCAAGGTAATGATAAACATCACTGTGGGTGTGTTTGGAAATGGTAGCTGACACAAAGATACACATTCAAAAACAACCTCCCTTTTACATGGCTTTGTCGGTTAAGGAAGGATGCAGATTGAAATGGCATGGGGCTGCACTGCCCCCTGCTGGTCCCTCTAACTTGAAGTTTGCTTATGAATAAAGCTCACATTGTTGGTGCTCTTGCAACAAGTCCTCAACAAAATACATAGAAAGGACTTCAGTCTCTCCTGCTAAAACATTTAAATATTTCATTAACACAAAATGTAAATCAGATTATAAAAACTAAATAAAATACACTTGTCTCTACCCAAAATTTTAGGATCACAATGAGCTGTTAATCCACACTAGGCTGTAAGGAGCGAAGTGTAATCTGTTTATACTGATCCATTTGTTTTCAATGCAGACAGCTGAGGACAGGAATGGTTTTATAACGTCTGTGTTACTGCATGGTGTGTCTTTTTTGTGTTGCAGAGTTCGAGCAGGCTGGATGTTGAGAGATCCACCCTGAGCGAGCACAGCATGGTGAAGCCCGTGGTGCGAGAGCAGCAGCAGGACTACCGCAAGCAGGAGTCCAGGTGAGCCCCACGGGTTAAAGTTCTGTGTCCTGTTTTCTGTATTAGAGCACACAGCTGAAGTTAAATTGAAACGGAAAACAACAGAATATAAGTGAAAACAATAGGAACTGTCCAAAAATGTACCAGCCTTGTTTTATATGTCATGTTAGTGAGTGCTTTAAAGTTTTCCAGGTAAATCAACTGAATGGCGCTGAAGCATTACCTTAAACATTCTATAACGTGTGGTCCTGTATACAGTGCCTATAGAAAGTATACACCCCCTTGAACTTGTTTCACATTTTGTTGGGTCAGTGCCTCAGAGTTTCATGCATTTCATGCAGAGTTTCATGAATTTTTTTCCACTTATCTACACACCATACTTCATACTGTTAAGAGGAAAAAAGTTTTTATTGAGAAAAAAATTATATATTAAAAATACAAAACTGACAGATCATAATTGGATAAGTCTCCACCCCCTGAGTTAATACTTGGTGGAAGCACCTTTGGCAGCAATTACAGCTATGAGTCTGTTGAGATAGGTCTCTACCAACTTTGCACACCTAGATTTGGCAATATTTGACCATTCTTTACAAAACTGTTCAAGCTCTGTCAAGTTCCTTGGGGAGCGCTGATGGACAGCAATCGTCAAGTCATGCCACAAATTTTCGATTTGATTTAAGTTGTGGCTCTGACTGGGCCACTCAAGGACATTTACCTTTTTGTTCCTTAGCCACTCCAGTGTAGCTTTGGCTGTGTGCTTTGGGTCGTTGTCATGCTGAAAAGTGAACTTCCGTCCCAGTTTCAGCTTTCTTGCAGAGGGCAGCAGGTTTTCCTCAAGGACTTCTCTATACATTGATCCATTCAGTTTCCCTTCTATCCTGACAAGTGCCCCAGTCCCTGCTGATGAGAAACATCCCCATAACATGATGCTGCCACCACCATGCTTCACAGTAGAGATGGTGTTCTTTGGGTGATGAGCTGTGTTGGGTTTGCACCAAACATAACGCTTTGCATTTAGGCCAGAAAGTTCCATTTTAGTTTCATCAGACCACAAAACTTTATGCCACATGTCTACAGAATCTCCTGAGTTTTTTTTGCATACTTCAAACGGGATTCAAGGTGGGTTTTCTTGAGTAATGGCTTCCTTCTTGCCACCCTACCATTCAGGTCAGATTTGTGGTGCTTGGGGATATTGTTGTCACATGCACACTTTGACCAGTCTTGGCCAAAAAAGCCTGTAGCTCTTGCAAAGTTGCCATTGGCCTCTTGGTGGCCTCTCTGATCAGTCTCATTCTTGCTCGGTCATCCAGTTTGGAGGGACGGCCTGATCTAGGCAGGATCTTGGTGGTGCCGTACACCTTCCACTTCTTAATAATCGTATTGACCATGCTCCAAAGGATATTCGGGGCTTTTAATATTTTTTTATACCCATCCTCTGATCTGTGCCTTTCAACAACTTTGTCCCAGAGTTCTTTTGAAAGCTCCTTGGTGCTCATGGTTGAGTCTTTGCTTTGAAATGCACTACCCAGCAGAGGGAACCTATAGGTACTACTGAATTTATCCTGAAATCACGTGAATCACTACAGTTTAACACAGGTGGAGGCCACTTAACTTGGTGTGTGATTTTGAAGGCGATTTGGTTACACCTGAGCTAATTTAGTATTGCTATTGGACACTTAAGGGGGGGGGGGGATTGTTATCCAACCAAGCTATTTGTTTTTATTTTTAATTAATTTTCTACAAATTTCTAGAATATTTTTTTCGCTTGGAAGTTGTGGGGTAGGATGTGTAGATAAATGAAAAAAAAAAAATAATACATTTTAATTCTAGGCTATAAGGCAACAAAAGGTGATTATTTGAAAGGGGGTGTAGATTTCTATAGGCACTGTATGCAATTACAGTAATTTTCCTCCATCCTTTATTCGAACATGGGCATTGGAATGCCTACCAAAACAAATGCATGATGTAGGACCCTGAGGGGGGAAAAACCAGTAATACCAGTTATGAGCCCTTTTAGTGAGGGCTTTGCTTGACTGCTGTAGTTTTTGTTGGAGCAGTACAAAATAAGGACATGTTAAGAAAGCTCACAGTGTAAATTCCTTCAGCTGTGGACAGACCTAACTTGATATTGTCTAATTAGTGTAGCCTAACATTTTCTATGATTTCTTCAGTCAGGTTCTGTTCCTGGTATTTTCCAGTACAAATTGACCACTTTCCTTTAAATGATGCTTCTTTTTTGTTCACTTTCTAGTTGTTTGATTTCTCCTGTTCACCTTCATCTCTCATATGTTATGTGTTTCCCTGTCTGCTGAAAGTGACTTTGCGTCACATCAGTATATAAAGGAAATAGAAAATAGCAACTCCTTTAGTAACATTATGTTTTCACAGTGTGATTGTAGTGATGTGATAGACAGGATAAGGCCCATTTAGCCATGTCTGTTGCTATAGTGAGGCACTAGGTGAGGTGCTGACATCCTTTTGTCAGAATTTGTGACGGTCAATGAAAATGTCACTGGGAACACATCCAGGACACTTTATATTATGCTCGACCATTGGGAATGTCCTTTCTCTTGGAGTTTTGTGACGGAGAGTTTAAAAGTTAATTGTTATTACGGATGAGTAATACATTGAGAAGAATGTCATTTTAAATGAATCTGTGAAAAAGCAACATTTGCTTGTGTTTTCTGAAAAATATTTTCAAAATTAATAACTCGGTTTACATTTAGTCTATTAAAACAACCTTTAATAAAGTAGTCTTTAAATAATGAACAATATGGGATAGAGCTTTTTAAAGCCCTAACCATTCTTAATTTAAGAGGGGGGGGTTTAAATTAAGAGGTGGAACTAAAGCTACCATAGTAAGTCTCTTGACTGAGTTTGGAAGGCTGGCATGTGTGAACATTGTTCTAAATGCTATTGCTATGCACAGCAACTGAGCCACCAACACCTTCAACCTTGTAACATGGCTCATTGCTAGTGATATTTGATCAGTTCTGCTCACAGGTGCTCAGGGGCTCTTTAAAACCAAATACATACTGTAGCTGATTGAATACAATGCCAGTAAGCATGTCCTCATCAATAGTCCAGACATAAGCTCTATCTGCACTGCCTCACTGCGAGTAGTAGAAACTACTGGAAAGAAGCGAAAAGGGCTGGCTGCACCAGTTTAGACTTCACACCTTGCTAAGGAATGTTATACAAGTGTTCCAAAGCACAGCCTCTGGAGAGGTGGGCATCGGTAGACAGTGGGATTAATTTGCTCTATGTAAACTGGTTTATTGAAAAGCAGCTTTCTCTCCTTAGATCTCAGGATGGACAAAGACCAGAGCTGGTGCTGCCAGCCAGCATAGAGTTCCGGGAAAGCTGTAAGTAACACTGTCTCTCACCCCCATTTCTTATGTTCTGACCTGTCGTATATTTGGAAAGATAATGCCTTCACAGGTACAATAATGCAAGCTGTTGTGGTAGAAATGTGCAGTTTGCATCGTTCATTGTCTATACTGTGTCATTTTAAATGGCCACACTATGTAAAATATCTGCGGCAGAAGTGCTGGTAACACCTTATAGTACTTCTGCTCTATTTACTGCTCATAATTGCATCTTTGATTGCCTCCTCAGCCGAAGATGCATTCCTGTCCGCTATTATCAACTACACCAACAGCTCTACAGTGTACTTCAAGCTGTCCCCCACCTACGTCCTGTATATGACCTGTCGCTACGTGCTGTCCAGCCAGTACCGGCCCGAGATGAGTCCCTCCGAGCGCACGCATAAAGTGATAGCCATAGTCAACAAGATGGTGAGCACGATGGAGGGAGTCATTCAGGTGAGTTCCCAGTGCCTACTTGTTCACTTAAACACGACTAGGTGGTGTACCCCACAGGAGCTGTAGTGTATTCCCTTTGAGATAAACACAGAGCATTCTACACTAAATGAGCACCAGTTTAATTGACCACCTTATGTACAGCATTCACTCCTGAACTGCACTACCATATGTCTGTGGCTGCAGTGTTTGTATAGACATAATCTAAACCTGGCATTAGCCAGTACTTTTTTCATCCAGCTTCAGGTTTCCCAAAGCTCTGTAACCATGTTGGTCAGCCACAGCTTAAGCTGACGTGCTAGGGAAGTTTTCAAAACCTGTATGTTGATGTGTGGTACACGAATCTTCATTGCTGATAGTTTTGAACTGACCTTGTGTGCAAGACTGACACATTTTGCACGCCTGTTCTTTAGTGGGATTCAGTATTTTTTTTTTTTGTATTTATGTTGTCATAGTTTGTTATTGTAATGCTAATAATATGTTTGTGACATTCCTGCTTTTGAAATCAGATATCGTGTTGTGTTCTTCTCACTCTTATCCTCCCTTTAGTCATATAAACACTCTGGAATGCAAACTGAAAATTTGGTCTGTATTCCAAATTTAACTGCACGAAACTAATAACCAAAAGATCCTTAATAGAAAAAAGGGAGACCAACAGTATTTTTTGCTAGTGCTAACAATAAGTTTTTAATCTTAGTCAGCCCTTCTTTAACATAAATGGCAAGAGGAGAATGTTCTAGAACTGATTAACTAATTTCCTTAGCCATCATAAGTTTAAATAATTTGATGGAATGAGTCAGAGTGTATCCCACAGTAAACAAGCACAATAAACGGTTTTAAACATAGATAAGCTGTGTGTGTGTGTGTGTGTGTGTGTGTGTGTGTGTGAGAACATATGTAGTTCAGAAATCAGTTGCCATTGTGAACTAAGTTGTACCAGTGTATCAAGTTTTTGCTTTGATTCTGAAATTCAGTTTGTCTGCTTAAAAAATGTAAAAAGAACATTTTTTCTTGGATCCTGTTTAAAATTATTAGATTTACTGATAAGAGCCTTACAGACACCCTTGAGCTAAAAAAGCGCTTGGATGGTGTTGCACGGCTAGCCGAATTTCCTTTTGCACAAAAACTTGTTACACTGGTCACTGCTGCATGGAAGGAGCATGTCATGATTTGTTGGCAGTATATACAGTATGAATTACAGTAGATTTAAATGTATTTATCCTGTCTGGCACAGCAGTACAACGGTATTTTTTTTTAACAAGACAGAATAACAGTTGATTTATGATAGTTGATATGTCTGTTCAGTCTCCTTCTGACATTTTATTTATTGACAGTCATTAAGTTGTGTGCAATGGTGCTATATTTAAATACTTCAATTATAGCACAAATTAGCACACATAGCTTATTCATAGTGTATATACAGTACTGTAATACTTCTGAATGGGGGAAATTAAAAAAAATTGCATATACATATTACATCCATTGTAATAGATAATCTCAAAAGTATGTAAATCTAGTACAAATTGATGCAGCTAGTGGTCATTATTATTTTACATTTGAGGCATTCTGCCACTTTGGAACTGCACTGACCTAAAGCTAATGAGGTGCTATCCCTTTGACAGCATTAGTGATAATATACAGAAAGCCTTGCTCTTTTTACAGTAGATTATTTTAGCTGTTTGTGTATGCTTGTGAGATCTCTGTCAATGCCATGACTGTTGATGGTTTCTTTCTTTGTCCTGCTCAATGTTGTTTTCCTGACCCTTTTCTCCAGGAGATACCCGAGGGGGATCAGGTAGGATATTGCCTCTAGGAACTCAACCTAGCTTGGTCAGCTTTGCTCAGTTTCTCATGCTTTTTTCCATGTCAGAAACAAACAAAAGTAAACCCCTTCAGCAGCTGGACTTGAAACAGTACATAACCCTCATTCACAACTTGGTACATGCGGTACTAAAAACCTTGACTGTGCAACTTTATTATCAGCATTCCATGTATTTCTGCTTAATGCACTTCAGTGTGGTTGAGGCACAACCCAAGTTCTTTTGCATTTTATTTTTCATTTAATTTTGTCTGTGTTTCCTGTTCTTTTTGGATCTTGTATGCATAGTGTAGTTGGGGGCTGTGTAGGGATGGATCAGTAACATACTCGGAGGCTGGCTTTTTTTTCTGTTTAAAAAGCCAGAGTCTGTATATCATTTGGCATTGGGATATTAACATGTGGATTTACCAGATACAGTAATATACAACATAACCATTCAAAATATAAAAAATATATTTGATTTAATCAATCAAGGGGTGTGCAAGCATATAATAATCCTTAGCCTCTAATCCTAACCTAGAAAAAAAAATCATGCTTGAAAGAATCAGAAATGATTTAAGACATTAAATGTGCAGTATATTGTAATTTTGAAAGCAGTTTTCAATACGAATTGAAATACTGTGAAAAAGATCACATAAAGAAACCCTGCTATGTTGCAAGTCATTGGGCATTTTTAAATTGCTATTGTTACAGCATTTTGTATGAAAAGACAGATTAGTGCAGTTTCTTTTCACATTGTCAGAAGGTGCTCGGTTTAAAAGGTACCTATAGCTACTGGTTTGGCATGTTAAAGACTAAATTAAAAAGTTACATATTTTCTAATCTGTTCAACTTTAAGCACAAAGATGAGCTATGGACAGAAGTTGCTAAATGACTGGGGCTCTGCTATTACATGGATTGGCTGCTAGTATGAATATTGGATCCATTTCCAGCCATTTCTCTGATTGGTTGTTCTAGGGGTTCTATTAAATGCACACCATTCAGTCCTTTATGGTGGTATTCAGCAGCATAGAACCATGTTTACTGGATGTTAGAATCCACATTAAGTGTTTTCCAATATTGGTTAAACCTGTATTAATGTACTGTAATGCCTAAATCTTCAATCGTTGGAAGGATACTTAATCGTTATAAGTTCTCTAACATGGTTATGCATTTGAACTCCTAATTTATCATTGAACCATTTTATTATGGGTTTTGTCAATAGAAAAAAAAATTGAATACCACATTAAATCAGATTTGATATACAGTGCAGTCCATTTATAAGAATCACGGATATAAGAATCAACCACATATAGTGATTGCTTCTCAAGTATACTTTAGTAAAATAGGATTCTGCAGCCTTGAGTAAACATAGGTCATAACTGTCATCGTATAACAAGCTGCTTACCCACGAGGACTTGTTTTGATGTATTGTTCTCAGTGATTGAGCACCAATGGCATCTGTATACTGTTTAAACTCATGATGGCACCCTTTTGCTAATTGTAATGCAACAGAGTGGCAGAGGGCTGGAGTCTTGATTTACAGTTTTAAACCGGTGTTGGTTTTATTTTTCTTACACTGCAGTGGTGAAACAACCGCTAATAAAACAAACAAAATAAACCTAGCTCTCAGCTGGAGCACTAACTAACAGTACTTCTTGTGGAACAAACACTAGATCTCTTACTCAAGTTTTAGTTTATTTTTGTTACTTCTGCT
Source organism: Polyodon spathula (assembly GCF_017654505.1). Taxonomy (NCBI): domain Eukaryota; kingdom Metazoa; phylum Chordata; class Actinopteri; order Acipenseriformes; family Polyodontidae; genus Polyodon; species Polyodon spathula. Next base: position 35,540,897 of record NC_054538.1, on the reverse strand, counting down.
TCCTTACGCCTCTATACCCCCATCACAAAGCTATTGGTTAAGCTATTTCTATCAAGGTGTCATTAACTTTAATAAGCAGTTGTCCAATTAACTATTATCCATAATTCGTTAGCTATGGATTTTTCGTGAGCATGCTCACATGCAGGAACTCGTGACATCTAGTTGTCAATCCATTACACTGCAGCCAGGGAACAAGCTCTTCTCATTCTCATACTAAGTTTGATTGTGCACCACAGTAATCATACTAATCCACTTTTAGAAATCACCCACTTATAAGAATTAAAACTCCCGGGACGGATGTGATTATTATAAACGGACGGCACTGTGTAGAGAATTTAATTCACCAGGAACTCTGTACTCTCTTAGTTAGTAGACAACTTTACAAATTTACTTTTTTGATCTCTTCTCTTTTGACACCTGCCATTATCAGTATAAGTTGGGTACTCTAAATCTAAACCAAGTGCAGACCTGACCATACTCCTGATCTGTCTGCAGGATACAGTATATCGGTATTGAACACCCCTGTAATAAATCAGATTGTGGATATTTTGTCTGGTATCTGAGGTTTTTGGTAAGTGGTGGTGCTGGTCTGTCCCTGGAATGTTTCATGCTGGCGGTGACTTCACTAGCGCACTCATACAGTCCGTAACGTGCAGCCTTTCATCTCCACAGAAACAGAAGAATATTGCAGGAGCTCTTGCCTTCTGGATGGCAAACGCTTCAGAGCTGCTCAACTTCATTAAGCAGGATAAAGACCTCAGCCGAGTCACATTGGATGCTCAGGACGTCTTGGCTCATTTAGTACAAATGGCCTTCAAGTAAGAAACCATCAGCATACTATGGGGTGTAGGGCTTTTTGATGTTTGTTTCCATCAGGTTAAAACTACTCTAAATAAAAATTGAAATGTGTTGCATTTTAAAAAATTTCAACATATTCTAAATTGTTCCAGAGTTACAGTATCTACTGCTAATAAGATATTGTCTCCCCAAATTAAAGCCAAATCAGCCACATTTTTTTTGCTTTTCAAAATTCATTCCTGCAATAAACAATTATCCCTATGAACTGGAGTGGATATGTTTTTCTAAATTATAATCATAAGGAGAATTCTATGTCTTTAGTTGTTTTTCGAGGAGAGAAAAAATTCAGTTCCATTTGCATGAAGATGAGATTTCTGCACATCATCTGGATTACAATATGTGAAAGAAAAAGCAAATTGATTTAATAAAAAAAAAAAAATCCCAACCCACCCGTCCATGTTAAATGTCATATTAGGCTTTGTAGCAAGTAACACTGATTCTAAAAGTGTTGATTTGTATATATTTTTTTCCCCACAAAAGGTGTAATCAAGTGATAAATTCAATTAATCAAACCATCTGGTTTTATTATTTCTAGTCATTAAAGGAAAGAGATGCCCCTTACAACATACAGAGGCATGTTGGGATTTGGTTTGACAAATTGTTTGCTTCTGCTTCTGTTATTAAGCAGGCCTATGCTGTTGCAGTAACATTTTGTTGGTTGCTGATTTTCCTGCGGGGTCAGCGTTGAGTCTAGCGTGAGGGCTATCGTGACTCTTATTTTAGCTCCAAAGTGTCTTTCTCTATCTTATGTGCAGATGGCCAGTATATTAAAGTATGTACAAAAGCATAACCCACTTGTAACTTGGAGTTCTACCAACGTCAGCCATCGTCTCTGTTAAAACCACAGAATTGCATACCATCATTAAGCTGAGCAAAACTTTAAAGTTGCACAAGCAGGAGGCTTTACAGAGTGATGATATTGTTGTTGCTTGGTTTTTGACAGACAACAATGTAAAAGTGGAACCCCTTAACCTCCAATAATTGTTGTACTTAATCTTTTGTACCAGTTTGAAGGGGGGTTCTGGTCCATTAAGCTGTTCCTCAGTGGTTTTAATAACATCAAATGTAATTGCTCTATAAGTTGTTAATACATTTAACAACATATACAGCGACTGTTCTTAGAGATGGCACCAAAAAAAAAAGAAAACACGTTTTAAAGCTTAATCCAATTAAGAGTTAACTAGTTCTGACGCATTACATTGAATAAAACTATTATTGGAGATTAAGTGTTTCCATGTAAAAATCTATTGTAATTTTCCCTCTGCACATTGCATGTACTGTCGGTCACTTAACAGTAAAACCTATCTGAGGTTTTGCTGCCCTCTAGTGTTGATGACTGTCTTGTCTTAATGCTGTCATTGCAAGTTATTTTTGTCATTTATTTCTGCCGCTGATTTTTCAAATGTGCCTTTGGTTCTAACATAAGGTTCTAACACTGTGTGTGGCTGACAAAAAAAAAAAAAACAACAACAAAAAAACTTTGTTTTATTCGTTAATGTAATGTGTCGGAAACAGAATGGCTTTAAACGTGTTTAGCTGTACAGGGTCGTCATGGAAACACAATTAAGCATGCATTTGATGAAGAAAGGGAAACCAATAAAAACACTGACAATATTTCTTATGACTTTTCATCCAAATCCATCTGGAAAGATGCTTAATTCTCACTCTCATTAGAGGCAACAGGATTTGGCAGACGGTAACTTTTTAAACAATATTACATTCTTTTTTTTTTTTTGTAATTAAGTTTTTATTCAGCAAATACCAACAAACAAAAAAAAAGTTTTAATATTGCAGTATTGTGACAGTACAGTGAAGTGCACATTTAATCTTGTTTGAGAATTTTAATGCTAAACTACATTGAAAGAAACCATCACAATGCAATACGTATAAAGAGTTTGCTTATTTGGCTTCATTGGTAACCCTGGCCATAGTGTTCGTTTTTTTGTTTGCAGTTGCACACAACCATTACAGTGTCACTTATTTTATTTTATATCTACTGCTTTTACATTTTGTAAAATAACTAGTAGTAGGTAATATACTTTGTGGCATTGTGGGTTTGTTTTTTTGTTTGTTTTTTTTGGAAAAAGATAGCTTTGGCAGTCTTCATACAGTGGGGGAAAAGCAGGTTGTATAAAATTCTCAGTGTCTCAAATTGATTATGCCTCTAATGTGAATACATTTGTGAATAGGCTGTTCATTTTTCTCAGCATAGTTTGACACCTACTTTTCCCGCAGCGTGTTAAGATTACATTTAAAAAAAAAAAAAAACAGAGCATCAAACATCATCTGAGATACTGTATGTGACAGTGAATATATTTTCACTCGGATTCTGTCATTCAGGGTTTTTTAGGCTCCCCTACTCTTTTAAATTGTGTCAGAGTGTGAAGTACGAATAGTAAAGGAGATAACGGTAAGCAAAGTTCTTTCTCCCTGGACCCCGCGAGTCCCTCTGACACATCCATAGCTGACCACAATTACATACAGATTTACTGTTTCTGTCTGCTTCCTCTTAGCCCCAGAGTGCAGCACAACTGCATAAAACAGCCATAGTAAAACCAGAAACATTCAGATAACGGGTACAGTTAGCACTGCTCAATTACTCAGGCGCGGGGCTGTCCTTGCAAATCAAACTGACTGGTTTTCTAAAGTGCTACTCAGCTGTGATTTGGGGGGGGGACAGGGGGATGGACAACAACCAGCAATCAGCTGCTGACTTGGCGTGCCACATGTGCCGTAGGTTCGCCATCCCCATACTATGTCTTCAAAGCGAGCAGCCACTTGCTCATGCCACTCTGCTTTACCCAATCGGAATCCTGCCCGGCGTAGATTCAGCGTGCTGAAAGAACGAGCCATAAGATGCTTCTGGGAAATGTAATGGAGTTTAAAAAAAAAAAATGCAATATTTTTTAAACAAATGTGCTTGAGTAAAATTATCCCCAAAAAAGTACTTAAATACAGATCCTGAAAACAAAACAAATATTTAACTAGTGTGACGAAACATTTCTACTTTGTTACTTTCCACCCTTGACGTGTTTATTCTCAGGGTCTTTATAAACAATAATGGACACTACTCTCGATTTATTTTCTCAAAATAAATATTTATAAATAAAATAAGTTACTCATTTCATTATTATCATATGCTTATATCCACGCATTTCTTGATGTTTATAAATGCTGTAAAAATATTATATTAAAACACATGAGACAGAATACATGTTCAGATATAATTATAAGTCAAATACATCAGATTTACAGTGTTTCCCTGTTTTTATTCTCTCTAAACAAGTTTCTGCTGTGATGTTTTGTTTCTGCTTTTGTGTCTACTGGGCTGCTGTAAACTGTCTCCACCCTTTAGACACCAAATGCCCCTCTCGGTGACACGGGGCGGGGGGGGGGGGGGGGGCACGGGGCGGGGGGGGGGGGGGGGGGGAGACGACTCAGGAAGTGAACGTCAGTCCCTCACCTATCCATTGATATGTTTTTCAAGCCTGTACTTCAAAGTACGATGGCCCTGTAAGTCATCAAAACAAACTGCTTTTTTTTATCGTGTTTACACGATCGCGGTCCAGGAAGCACACTTCAGTATGATCATGTTAACACGATCCTGGTCCTTAAAGGGTTAATTGAACTGATAAATTGCTTAATTAGACTTTTTTTTATGTTTTCAGCTCTTAAACCATTGGAGATTTAAGTTACTTAGAAGATTTTATGAGTAACTTGAACTCTGCAACTGTTTAAGAGCTGAAAATGAAATGGTCAATTAACCTAATTATCCGTTCAAGAGTCTAGTTAAGTAATTGAGAGCTCAGTTGGAATGAAAACCAACAGATACAGGGGGTCCCCAGGGCTAGGGTTGGTAACCGCTGGTTTACATCATGTTTGCTTGTAGTGCCCTGAAGCATCGAGAAGTTCCACCAGTTCCTCAGCTGAAGTGCAGTCAACCTTGTGTGTCTCCCCCCAGGTACCTGGTCCACTGTCTACAGTCTGATCTCAACAACTACATGCCAGCATTCCTAGAGGACCCAGAGGAGCAGAATCCACAACGGCCCACAATAGGTAACAAGCGCGTATTGGTCTTTTTCAAATCTTCTGTTTTAATTTTACTACTTGTAGGGATATTCTGAATTATATGAACTTGTGACTTGAATACAATATCGTGAGAACATTGGGTTTGAGAGGTTTGTGTGAATTTTCTTTTCACAAAGTGCAGAGGTTTGTAATCATAAATTTCACAACGGATACAATAACTGTTTAATAACAGAAACAACAGACATCAAATACATGTTGTCAAATGATACCAAATACTACAGCTTTTGAATTCAAGGAACTATATCTCCAAGATCCTGACTCCTGTTACTCAGAAAAGTAGAAGCATATTCAACACAACTCAAATGACCAAAAAATAAATACAATTAAAAGTGAAATGCAGGTTTGATAGAGAAACTTGGAAAAGTTTGTATCTACTATACAAATATAGAAAGATAGCTGGAAAGTAGTGGAGTACCAATCTAGATTTTGCAAGATGAATAGATTCAAGTTATAACAAGGCTAAATTAAAGCATGCTGATTTTAAAATGATACTGCATGTGCGCTGTAATTTGAAAATTTGAGCAGATGCAAATACAGCTCTGTGCCAGTCACAAAATGCCAGTTCGTACAGGTGCAATTATAAAAACACCTGAACTCATTCAGCACTGCAGACCGGTTTAGAGGGAAAACACTCTGCTTAATTTGTAAGGACAGATGTAACCAGCTCTGGATGCTTGTCGGTTATGTTTTCTTTGTGATTTATTTGCAACCCACTCGGAACCTTTATGTATCACATGTAGCGTTATGCAGTTTTTATTGGTAATACATGAAATGTCATGCCATAGTGTTTTAAATGTAAAGGTGTTTATCTATTCTGGGATAACAGCTGATATTTCTGTTATATTTTTTTCATTGTGAATTTTTTGAATTGTGAATTTTTGCATTGTGATGCATATGCATCAAACTTGTCTCAACTATGACTACCAAATCATACCTGGAACCTAAATATGAATCCAGTTTGTAATAGTGTCCAATCTATAGTTGTGCACATCTGCAATAACTAATTATTACATATTTCTGTGTAATTCAGTATCAACTCCTGAAAGTGAATCCGGCCTGTGCCCAAATAACAGGCCTTCTAAAGTGATCTCAAATTATTTTTCTTCCCTAACAGAGGATGTCCTGCACACCCTGACGGGAGCCATGTCGCTGCTGCGCCGCTGCAGAGTGAATGCCGCTCTCACCATCCAGCTCTTTTCCCAGCTCTTCCACTTCATCAACATGTGGCTTTTCAACAGGCTGGTGACTGAGCCTGACTCGGAGCTCTGTTCCCACTACTGGGGGGCCATCCTCCGCCAGCAGCTGGGGCATATCGAGGCCTGGGCTGAGAAACAGGGTTTGGAGTTGGCAGCTGACTGCCACCTGAGCAGAATAGTTCAGGTGAGTGTTTTTAAAATCTGTAGGGAATCACTTTCCGGTTCAGTTTCACTATATAATTACTGTATTAATTGGCGTAACCTGCCATTTACTTTAGTAGACAGCAGAGCTTGTCACAGTCCAGTTTTGTTTCCAATCTCCAACTGTTCAGCTGCAGACACTCATCTGTGAGAGCTCTAGGGTATCTCAAATGACATGCTCCAGTCACTACTTGAAGCAGGAGCAGGATTATAAAACCGCTCATTCTGGGTACACCTGCAGGTATAGAGAGCATCACTTCTTAATTATTTTTTTCCGTTTTACCGCATTCATTTTTTGTCAAAATGAACTGTTGGAGGATAATACTTTTCCAGTGTACATCTGTTCATCCAGATAGCCTGCTGTTAATTATTAGAGTTATTCACTTATTCATTTCTGATTTAAAGCTGATTCACAAATAAGTTGTGAGATGAACCTTAGAAAGTGTTACATGTGCTTCAATTTTTAGTATCTTCATTCTTACTTAATTGCCAGTTCTTAGAGTGCATTGTTAAATAATGCAGGGCTTTTGTTATAGCTACTGTACTATAGTAAGATAATGTTGTGCCTGAAGTTTACTTTTTCTTTACACATTTGTTAATTAATAGCTTGTAATGACTAGATGTGTACTGTATTACATGCATCACTGTCCAATTCAGTTTTCTTACTGTTAAGTACATGAGTCTTTTCTTTTTTGGCATATTCCAGTTGTTTTGCTTTTATTTTCTTGTGTATGATTCATATTTTCTTGGTATTGGGTGTTATCTACTATTTGCTATGGAAACAGTGGCACTGTTTATATGCCTGAGTGTGTTTTGTGTTGGCGATTTAGAAAAAAAAAGGTGTGGTTGACCACAGCATCAAAGTACCTCAGTTCATTGGCTTGATCTGTTAGTAGCTCTTTGAGGGCTCGAATACCATTGCCTTGAAGCCAACTTGAATGGAGAGCTGCTAATGACTTCAAACAACCAGGTTCTTACTCCCAAACTAAAGTACACTGAAACCAAAAACATCCCATATTGCTTAGAGGGAGGGATTCACCTGTTAGTATTACTCGTTTTCCACCCTACCATATTTGTGGTAAGGATATAGAATACTGTAGTATGTTTTATTTAGAGGAACAGTTTTTTTGTTCTGTTCAAATGCTTACCGTTTTTCTTTTTTCTTTTTATTTCCCTTTAGGCCACAACACTTCTGACCATGGACAAATATTCCATGCAGGACGTTCCTAACATTAACAATACCTGCTTCAAGTTGAACTCTCTACAGCTGCAGGCTCTGCTGCAGAATTACCACTGTGCCCCAGATGAGCCAAACATTCCTCCTGTAAGTTAAACTAAACAGTGGCACATCTAAATAATACACACATTCATACATTTGAGAAATTAAAGCTGCCTCTTACTCCCCCTGCATGCTTGACAACACATTTTTGGCTAGTGATCCGTTTTTGAGAAGTTCTGTCTGCAGGAACATTTTCCTAAATGCTGTATGCTGTCAAATGTTTATGGCTGAACTATTGCTAGAGTTTTGCCTGAGAACAGTTTCTGCAGCTGTGACCGAGGGCTCTGTATTCGGTCAAACAGTCTGACACATTACAACACGCTCTATAGAAGAAGCCTTGACAAAGCTCTTTATCACAAACATGTTTACATACCATCGGGAGATGCATGTAAATGGTTTCCCAGTGGTTTAGTATAAAACCACCGTAAAGAGCTATCCTTCACACAATACCACACCGTCTACTGTTATACAATTTACAGTTGCAAAATGAGGGATACATATGTGGCAACATCAATATTCACTTATACCGCTGTCCTATAGAAATTGCACAGTTTTAAGATAGGTTTTATATTAATTTCGATTCGCCTTAGTGGTGGCATTTGAAATCACAAGCAGCCGTTGACTAATTTATAAAATCAACCAGCAGGTCATTCAATCTGAGGTCATTTTGCACGGCAGCACAGTGACAGCTCTTCGCCATCATGCAGCTGTAAATAGACTTAATTTCTAAGGCAGCACCTTTTCCTTCATTTTTTTTAGGGGGGTTTAGATCTAGAGCCATCTGTCAAAGTGCACGTGTATCAAGACCGCTGTGTATATTTTACCCAGGGCACATGAAAAGAAAAAAAAAAGATATCCTTTTAATGATTTAAAAAAACAAAGACTTGAATTTGTCAGGTTGTTTCCATTTCATTGTGTTCTTAACTGGTGCACATCACTTCAACCACCACTCCCCATCATGCCATGAGAGATGCACAAGTTGAATGCATGAATCTGTATCATTGCAGGTTCATGACCAAGGAAAGTTGTGCAGTTCTCTTGGTTTCCTGTCCATTTCTGTCCAATATTCAATGTGACCAGTTAACAACCTTCATAGCTAGGCTTGTGATTTTGAAATACATTTTTGCAGCACCAATGAGCATTCCATGGCTTTCTGGTAATGTGTTGATATCCAATGGAAACTTATTCCCAAAGACAATGTGTAATAGAAAGCCTTTAAAAAACAAACACATTTCCATACCAGACGGGTGGTTTCCTTTGTTCCCACCACTCTTGTGTGTAAGTAGAAGACTTTGTGTTCCTGCTTATTCTCAATGCCCTGTGTGTGCGCTTTCTGTCTCTCTCTCTGTCTCTAACTCTGTGTCTGTCTGTCTTTCTGTCCAGGACCTGATGGAGAAAGTGGTGGCAGTGGCTGAGAACACGGCAGACGAGCTTGCCCGCAGTGATAGCCGTGAGGTCCAACTGGAGGAGGACCCAGACCTGCAGCTGCCGTTCCTCTTGCCTGAAGATGGCTACTCATGTGATGTCGTCCGCAACATTCCCAACGGCTTCCAGGAGTTCTTGGAGCCCCTGTGTCAGAGAGGTAAGTGCTCCAGTTCCATGTATGTACGCTTTAATTAATCTGAAATCTACAGCAACTTTAAATTTAGTTTGGGATTTTTGAGATGTAGTTCCCAGCTGCAGGCACTCTGACTTTGTGACCTTCGTGTGGCCCTCAATGTAACATGCAGTCATTAGCTCATCAGTTACTCCCCAGTTTCCTGTCAGAATCTAAAAGCTAGGAGTGATTGTAACACACTTTAACAAATATCTTATTAGAACAATCTAGAAGTGCCATTTGTACTATGTCACAGTAACAGGGTTCGTACGCTAGTCTGGAAAAACTATGAAAAAATGCCAAACTGATCTCCAGTGCTTGAAAATGCTTGAAAAACCACGTTTCCCTTATGAAAGTATTGAAAGTCTGGAATTTTACTAGTGTCATGGAGAATGAAAATAATTCTATTATTATTATTATTATTAGTATTATTATTATTATTATTATTATTAATTGATCTGGAAAGCAGGTCAGCAGCTCTAGGCAATTTATTAGTAGCAACTATATTGCTTGCAACCAAATCCCGCAAGGATTGCCCCATGTAACACACCCCTGACAACGCAAGCAATCCTATCCAGTCAGTGCACTGCTATATGTCACATGACTCTGTCTGCTTCAGTGAAACATATGGTAAAACGGACACTACGACACCCAAAGTATATACTTTTATGTTGAAGGCTATGATTTTATTTTTAAACAGTTACAGACTTTTATTACAAGCTACTGTTCTCTGTTCACCAAGATTCACATTTTGTTGTCTTGTTGTTACCTTTATTTATTGGAACATTATTTCCCAACCCAGAAAAAAATAAAATTGAATACAATAGTTATTATCACTGAGTCGGATTTAAAAAAAAAAAAAAAAACACACAAACAAAACAAAAAACAACACTTTCTGTAGCCCCTATGGTGTGTATAAATGTATGGTGCAGCAAAAGTCTCGGGTCTAAACCGTCAGCCGAGTGATATACTATTTACATGCTCGCTATATGGACTTCATTGTATGATTTAAATATTGATTTAAAAAAAAAACAAATCAAACTGCTGCTGATGTTGGCTCTTACAGCTCTGTGCAACTGGCACGGCAAAGCAAAATTGTGTTTTTTAATTTTTTTTTAATAAGGAACCAAGAGTTAAAATAATTTTTGCAATTGAAACAAAATTGATTTTTTTTTTGGGGGGGTGGGACGGGCGGGCGGGGTGTTGTACTGTGTTCTTCAATGAATACTGGATTGCTGTACTTGTAATTCTGCTTTTATTCACAATCTCATTGCTATTATTATTATTAGTGGTAGTAGTGACACATACTGTAGTAATAAAGAAAATCAAAGAACAAAAACAGTACTAAAATTATTAAGTTAGCTAATGCCTTTATCCAAGGTGATTTCCTTAACTTACTCCAGCAGCTTATATTGTTCATTTTGGATTGTCCTTTTACTATAGCGAGTAAAAGGCTTTGGACCCAAACAGGGTTGTTACAGCGAGGGTGTACTGTATTTAGTATTTGATTTGTATATTTAATATATGACACTTGCACATTTTAATATGTAATGCGTGCACATTTGTTTCATTTTTGTTATTTTTCACCTCCCATAGTGTTCAACATTTGACAGAGGGTATAAAGAAGTTTCTGACGAAACCAGATGCAACTTCTGCTCTGGATCAAAAAGCTATAATGCTCTGCGGCTACCCACCTATGTGGATAACTATCGAAAAACTGGTAGAAACTAACTAAAACACAAGTCTGGGAAAAACAAATCGAAGTCTGGAAAAAGTGTATGAACCCTGCAGTAAGGACACGTCGTATTTATGTGCCGGTCAAAAGGTTCAGGTAAACCCTTGTTGGTTGTGTAAAAACAGGGCACACTGCTGCTGCAGGTAGCACAGTATGTTTGTTTTCCTTCTCAAGTTTTTATGACGACAAGCTTGAGCTGTCAGTGGACACACCTGTTCAGTAAGGCATTATGTTTCGTACTTTTCACAGGCTACTGCAGGCTGACACCTCATCCTCGCTCTCCAGGCACCTGGACCATATACTTTGAAGGGGCAGACTACGAACATCACTTTTCCACTGACAGCACTGAGTTGGTAGGTATTTTATTTCTTATCCGCAAACTTTCCTTAGAAAAATAGCAATTTCTGAGGAATGATTTACATGCAGCTAAAGCTAAATACATTAAAGGGAAATTTAAAGGGATTATTTTAAAAGAAACCACCACAATTAGTGCCTTTCGAGCGGAATTACTCCTGATAGATGCATTCTGATTAAATCTGTCCATTGCCAGTGGTTTAATTTAAATGTACTGATTTCTTTAGCCCATGCCGAAGGATCCAGAAATTGTCACTGTGACTCTTAAGAAGCACAATGGAATGGGTCTCAGTATTGTGGCTGCAAAGGTAAGGTGTTTTTTTTTTTTTTTTTTTATAGTCTCAACTCTAAATGAGGGCCTGATTGTACACAGTGTCTCTGAGGGCCAAGTGGTTACTTGATTACTTAATTACTTAATTACCTCTTAATTACTTGAAATGGGACTGTTAGTTGTTAATGGGCTGTGTATTTTCATTGTAGTGCACCGACTGTGTTTCGTACCAACTAAAAACTACTGTGGGTAGAGTGTGTATGGAGGGAGCCAGATGGTTCAGTAGGCAATTATTCTACACAACTCTGAATGTTGTTTGCTATAATAGGCAATTTTTTTTTATTTATTTATTTATTTATTTATCTGTTTTTGTTTGACTTCAGCTCTCTGATCAATTCCCAATGGACAGGTGCTCACATGAGCCTTCACAGTTGGTACACATTGTAGATAGTGTCACATTTTGTTTTTTCGTGAACATTATCTTTCAACACTGCAGACTTCTGAAGAGTTGTAGAAGGATGCCGCTATTTTTTTTTTTTAATACAGTTTAAGAACATGGAAGTATTGAATTCATTATATGCTACTTAGTGCGGAAAGTTCTCAAACACTAAATTCACTGAGGCGAGTTGTTTTTATATGTGGTTTGTAGTTTACTTATTTGCATATCTGTGTGTTAATAAATGAAGGTCAGAGTCGGTTTTCCTGTTGTCGGTTCTGGCGCACGTTTTGTTTACTTTTGCTCTCTGGCCTTGTGCTCAAGTGGCAGGCTAAGCAGTAAATTCCGTCACTCACTTAAACCCCCTGTGCATATTTTGATGTCTGATGATCCACATCGTGGTTGCCCTCTTTTAAAAATTAAATCCAGATGATTGGGAAGCTGGGGAGTGCATAATGTTTATTTTCAAAGAAGGCTGTAGGTATTAGGAGGCGGCTGGACCACTTTTATTTATTTATTTATTTTTTTATACTCATTCTTGGGCAGGCTTTTAAACCTCCAAGAAAATAAATAAAAATAATAATAGGTCTTGCACAGAAAACAACACAGCGGTAGAGAGCTCTGGAAGTTGAAGGAAACTGTCGCGGAGTATCGAGTAAAGCTGCTCTGTTGAATTTACGTAAGAATATGGTATTTATGTGGCCTATGCTGATAAATACCATATGGTGTCATAGCATATAGTGGAGAATTATCTTGATTGGTGTCTTGGAAGCAAGGCAGCCAGCCCTTTCATTTCTTGTTTTCAGCCCTCTCTGCAGTAGTGATTTTACAAGCCTCTGTGCCTGAAAGATCAGTTGTGATAAAAAGGAGAGCACAATGTGGTTCTCCGTTGTCGGAAGAAGCGAGTCGGTAAGCTAGTTAAAAGTCCTTTTGCTTGTTGGTTGGGGTTTTTTTTTGTGTGTGCTTGGCTTCTGCAGGCTTTACTCCTAAAGGTCTAGCTGACATTTCATTTAAAGGAATGTGCTGAGGTGTGACTTTATGTTTGATGTTTGCACGTTGGTATCAGCATTTAAAAAAAATAAAATAATAATAATAATTAATAACCTGGCAAGTCTTTTTTAAAGTTCTGTCAAGTAATGGCAAGGAAATATTAACAAAAAAGGCTTCAATGCCTGGAACACCTCATTTAGTGCACAAGGTCTCATTTGTTTTTACCCACAGAGTTTGTTGAGCGTTATTTTGCTTACCTGTAATCCTGTTGGGACTGTGCTTTTTGCCAGTGCAAAGGGGTTTTCCTTGACATTCTAAAAGAAAAAAACAAAAACTATCACTGTTTGTTTTGCATGGAGTTACAATTCAGTCTGTTAAAAAGATTCCGTATCTACAGTAGCACTGTGAGGGAGCAATTATATTATTGTGTATGCAAACTTGAAAATCTGCTACACCACCCAGAACTCATTTTTACTAGTTTACTTATGTAAAGAGTCTTATGTATTGAACTCACAGTGCCACAGTAAAAATTCCCATAACATTCCAGTTGAATTTTCAAGTCCATTGTGGTGGTGCTGAGATGAATGTATCAATTCCATACAGAGAAGTGCCCTGTTGTCAATTTGTTGTTAGAATCCGTATAGTACTGGATATTTTTATTGTGATTGTAACCCTAAATTTTAAGTTGCCTTTTGAAAATAGTTTGCAACAACAACCTAGCAAGGTCTGCCTCTTGTCTGCGTTTGGATAAGGACAAAATGGAATAGTTTTGTTTTAGGTCAGTTATGAAACATACTATAACATGCCTCTGTTCCAGTACAATCTAGATAAATTGTCACGTTTTCTGTTTTTCAAATTATTCATGCAGTATTTTAAAAATTAGCTATAAGCTCAAATTTGTGGTGCTTGTGAAAGTTGATCTAGTATTGACTGTGCGTCAGGTGAGACATGGTTCTTCTACATTTAGTAAAACGTGTGTGTGTGTGTGTGTTCTTTTTTTTTTTAAGTCCATTTCAGACACTTCACGTACAGAAAGCTAAAATGTACTTTAAAATAACCACGAAAAAGCATGTGGCACCGCTTCTCCATAAAAAGAGAGCAACATTTTTTAGTTCTCTCTCTGTCAGCTTATAACCACTGAAGACTGGACTTAAACCAATAACATTTATTTCTCATTTCCTCCTTGGCCTGTTATTGTTCGTCAGTCAGGAAGACATTGGCCTATACTGGTTTTGTTCTTTTCCTTCTTTCTTGCAAAAAGACGTGGCCCTCTAAGGTTCACCAGAAAGGGAGAAATGTTTGCTTTTTTTACCCTGGAGTTCTTCCACAAATCAGTAGTTAAACTGAGACCCACATGAAAGCCACAGCTGCATTTACAATAGACAAAGCCAAAGCAGCATTTAAGAATAACTTTGTTTTTTATTTGTAGAAGAACATGTTCATATCTACCCAAGCCAGAACTGTTGTATTATAAAACATTGCTATATATCTTCAATTGAAAATTAACATATCCTTTTTAATTCTTAATTTGAAATTCTTGTTATGATTATAGGTACCATATGTATTTCCACAGTGCCAGTACAAAATATTCTAGCAACCCACCCCCCCCTAGGGCAAGTAAGTGGCTGAGTTGGAATTTCAATCACTACTGGTGTACCCCTGCTTGTTAAAGTTAAGCTGTGCTAAAAGGCTATAAATTAAGACTTTTTTTTTTTTTTTTTTTTTAAGACTCTCTTTAATATACCTTATTTATACCTCATTCTTTCTACTTCTTTTTTATGTTACCAATAAACACGTGCAGTATTGATATCTGCCAGACTACCTAACTGCATTTGCACAGGATTAGAGGTTGATGTGACTATTAAAATACCTTCAAAAGACGATCAGCGTTGGATGGGTGCTCCACTACTCCTCCACGGGCCGACTAGTAATGCCTTCCCTCCACTCTCCATCCTCCCATGCCCTCTCCTTCTCTTCCCTGTCCTCTCTGAGGTGGAACCAGCTACCGGAAAACTTCAGGACTGTACTGCCTCTCACTGCCCTCCACCGCCTCCTCTAGACCCACCTGTTTAAACTGTACTTGTAGATCTCTTGATCTACCCCTCCTACTATGCACTGTATTCACCTGACCTATGCACCACGTTACTGAATCCTTAGCTGATGCACTGTCCTTGCACTACCGTACTACTAATATGTCATTGTAGATTGAAATCTTGTTGCGTCCAATTTCAGATTGTATTTTAGTAATATTATTTTCACATCCTGTAAACTATACTGTATTTAAATATTAATTTTGCATTGTAAGTCTAATATGCAAGTCACCTTTGATAAAGGCGTCTGTTATTATTATTATTATTAACATATATGACCACTACAAATGAGCTTCTATAGTCGGATGCCTTCCCTGTGCATTTCTCAGGCAGCCCATTCAGAACAGAGAGTGGGTCTAACTATCATAGTCCCTGTGTAATCGCTTGAATAGCCTCCTCTGTGTACACTGGCTCATATTATTGAGACATCGTAGCCACAGCTAGAATAGCAGCATTGGAGACCACCTTTGAACAGTAATGTTAGTTATTGTCTGACTGCGGTCTGAAGCAGAGCAGTGCAACATGAAACTTGCTGCATTACTGAAAGAGAAATTACTACAATTATGGAAAATGTACAGAATTTAATGAGCTGAGCTATCATATGTATGTCCCTTTTTTATTGTTAAAGTAAATGAGTTGTGGCTTTTTGTAAAAGGTTGAGTTTAAAAGCTTTAACGTTAATTTTTTTTTTTTTTTTTTTTTAAATCAACGTTTTTAGAAAACTTAAGTCCTAGTAAGAACAATTAGCACAATATTTCAGTATTAGTCCAAAACTGAAGTTCAGTAACTACTACAGAGAACATTCTTCTGTAACATTCTACGACAATGTTAATGGTTTTGCTTAAGTACGAACTTTGCTTAAGTCTTCACTGGTGGTACAAAAGGAGTGCCCTCCTGATTTTCTGTCTTTTTATTGAGGTGATTACTTCTTGATTTGATTAATATGGCTTCCATGTACTTTCCTTTCCATTTGTTTCAAAAGTCCAATATTGATTTCCTGTTGCTCTTTTGAATTGTCTGAGTGGTCTATATTTTATTAACACCGCTGTTAACGAGGATACATTTTAGCAACCAATAAGGAGACATCATGCCCCAGTCCTGGAAGGTTTTCTTTTTCATCGCAGAAAAATACAACTTGTTTTTGAGTTTCACCCTTAATGATGAAAGTTGACAGCTGTACTGAAACATGCATTTAGTGAAAATGACTTTGCAGTCCATAGGTTACCTTACAGATTACTAGATACATTACACTTTACAGTGGCACTCCATCTGGTCATAAGTGTACAAAAAGATGATCAAGCAAAGTTCACCCCTGAGCGCCTGTTGGTTTTAATCACTGGATGTTCTATCTGATGTTACATTTGTCGTTTTTAGATCTTATACTCCAATAGTCTGCCAGCAGCAAGGACATTTTTATGACATCCAGTAAGATTTTCTGTAGTTTAAAATAAAACACGATGAATTGGGATTAAATTGTTGTTCCTGTGTTTTTATAATGTGTACAGATTTTTTTCCTTGGCCTGTAATTGTTCATCAGTCAGGAAGACATTGGTCTATCATGTCCAAATTGTACTGGTTTTGTTCTTTTCCTTCTTTCTGCAAAAAGACTTGGCCCTCTGAGGTTCACCAAAAAGGGAGAGATGTTTGCTTTTTTTACCCTGGAGTTCTACCACAAATCGGTAGTTAAACTGAGACCCACATGAAAGCCACAGCTGCATTTACAATAGACAAAGCCAAAGCAGCATTTCAGAATAGCTTTGTTTTTTATTTATAGAAGAGCATGTTCATATTTACCCAAGCCAGAACTGTTGTATTATAAAACATTGCTATATATCTACAATTGAAAGTTAACGTATCCTTTTTAATTTAATTTGAAATTCCTGCTATGATTATAGTACAATATGTATGTTCACAGTGCCAGTGCAAAATATTCTAGCAAAACATTTACAATACAAATCTCTGACCAGTTCCTTAGGTCTTTCTACAGTATGTGAGGCAGAGGCGCAAGGTGTTAAAATGTCTTGCCAACCCCCCCACCCTCCAAGGCAAGTAAATGTTCATTTACTGACAATTTTCAATTATACTCACCATTGCTTTGTACGAACAATTTTCAGAAGCCTGCTTGTTAAAGTTAAGCTATGCTAAAAGGCTGTAAACATGTTTGCAAGTAGCTTGCCTGTTCCTATTACCAGATATCACATGATTCTTTTAATTTTTTTAAAGACCTTTTTTTCTTTTAATATACCTTATTTATACCTCATGGCAGCAATCTACAAACTAAATGTACTTTTTTATGTTACCAATAAACACGTGCAGTATTGATATCTGCCAGACCACCTAACTGCATTTGCACAGGATTAGAGGTTGGTGTGACTATTAAAATACCTTCAAAGGACGCTCCGCTTTGGATGGGCGCTCCGCTCCTCCTCCACAGGCCAACTAGTAATGCCTTCCCTCCA
Organism: Polyodon spathula; assembly: GCF_017654505.1. NCBI lineage: Eukaryota > Metazoa > Chordata > Actinopteri > Acipenseriformes > Polyodontidae > Polyodon > Polyodon spathula. The sequence goes on along the minus strand of NC_054538.1, from coordinate 35,523,342 downwards.
CTTTCCATCCTCCCGTGCCCGCTCCTTCTCTTCCATGTCCTCTGCGGTGGAACCAGCTACCGGAAAACTTCAGGACTGTTCCATCTCACTGCCCTCTGACACTCAACATGGTTTTAGGAAAGGGAGATCATGTCTAACTAACCTGTTTGATTTTTTTGAGGATGCAACATTGGTAATGGATAATTGCAAAGCATATGACATGGTTTATTTAGATTTCCACAAAGCTTTTGACAAAGTTCTGCATTAAAGATTAATTCTCAAACTGAACACAGTAGGGATTCAAGGAAATGCATGTACATGGATTAGGGAGTGGTTAACATGTGAAAAACAAAGTAGTGATTTGAGGAGAAACGTCAAAATGGAGCGAGGAAACCAGTGGTGTGCCACAAGGATCAGTATTAGGTCCTCCTCTGCTATTCCTAATCTAATGATTTAGATTCTGGTATAGTAAGCGAACTTGTTAAACTTGCAGATGACACAAAAATAGGAGTGGCGGCAAACACTATTGCAGCAGCAAAGGTCATTCAAAATGATCTAGACAAGGTTCAGAACTGGGCAGACACTTGGCAAATGGCATTTAATAGAGAAATGTGTAAGGCACTGCACATATACACTTGAGTTCCTGTTGGTTTTAATCACTGTGGCTGTTCTATCCGATGTTATTAAATTGTTGTCATTTTTAGATCTTGTACTCCAGTAGTCTGCCAGCAACAAGGACGTTTTATGACACCCAGTAAGATGTTATGTAGTTTTTAATGTAAAACTGATGATGAATTGGGATTAAATTGTCGTTTCTGTGTTTTTAAAATATATACATTTTTTTTTATTTTATTATTTATATTTTATTTTTTATTTTTTTTGTATTTCACCTTTACAAACAAAGTAAATTGTTTGGCAGGAGAATAGTATTTGTAAGAACAGGCCTAGATTTAAGTGAGTCAAACAAGTAGTAGTCTATCTCCATTTGTTATGTATCACTCCTTGAGCATGCAGACTGTTTATTGGGACTTGCCTGTGAATTAAATCAAAGAAATAGTTTTTCTGTTGTGGCAGCCCATTGTGAAGAACTCCTCTCTCAGGCAGATAATGTTACAGACTACGTGTCCTTTTTGGTGACTGGACTCATTTACCCAAATTATTTGGTGGTCACAACAGTCCGCCTTTGTTGATGATCAAGGAATTTCTTTTGCTTGACTTGCATCACGCCAAAATGTTGACGTCATTAATGTTGACCGCATCTGACACCACCTTTTAAAGGCGGTAATAACGTGTGACCCCTCTTCCGGGTTCTGATCCCAATCTCCTTTTTGCAGCAGCTAGGTTCTTTGCAAACAGATGTGACGATTAGCTGTTGTGTGTGTGTTTCTGTTTATTGCTAGATTCCTCATTCGCCAGCCTAAACTGTATGTGAATAACAGGCATGCACAGATGCAGACACATTTTAAATTATTCAATGAGTTTAGCCCTCTGGTTGCCTTTAGTTCAGTTTATTAAGATTTTTCAACAGTAACTGGATGCCATATGGCAGTTGTTCTCAAACTAGGGGGCGCAAAATGTATCCGGGGGGGCAGTGGTTAAGTATTTATTTTTTATTTTTTTATTACTGCACACATCTTTACCACAGACGAGGGGAAGGGGGACGTCAAGTACCACAGAAGAGGAAAGGGGGCGCGTCCAAATAGTTTGAGAACCACTGCCATATGGGAACACAAAACATAAAAGAAGAATGCAGTGGAGACTAAACACAATACCAGCAGATCAGATGGTTGAGAGCTATATAAACAGTAAAATTACCTCTGCATAACTGGCAAACAGTCAACATGTTCTTCCAAATAAAATACATGGAATGGCCATTATAGTCCATCCAGACCCCATCTAGCATGATTCAGATATTAGTTTTAACTGGTAAACTAAATGAGATGTGGCTTTTTGTTTTGTGCAAACAATTGTGAATTTATTAAATCCAGCTGGAATCAATTTCTAACCACAAGATTAATACATATTGCAGGGATGTTTAAAAATAATCATGTTTCAATAACATGACCGGGTATGCTTGACTTTGGACTGTAGATTTCTGTTATCAGTTAAGTATAGTGGAATGCAAGAAGAGTATTGTAGATTTTATTGTAACAGTTTGATACGCTTCAGAACTTTTGGTTATAAACAGCCCACACAATCCTTAACCACTCACTGTAGTGCCCAGAGTTACCTAATTGTGAAGCCAGCGATTGACAGTGAGGCTTCTGTACACAGGGACGTACATGCTGACAGAGAGCGCTGCTAAAAAAAAATAATAATAATAATTTTTTTTAAAAAGTGTTTTCTATTTAAATTTAGTGAAATAGTATTTTGGGCATTTCCCTGAGGATTTGTTAAGATTGCAAGAATGACATGTCTAATTGGAGTGTGCTTATGCAGTGCTTTGAAGAAAAGCAGAAGGTACACTTTAGGAAGAGCAGACCAATAAAATTAAAGTGCAGTCCGTTTATAAGAATCACCAGTATAAGAATCAACCGCATAGTTATCAAAGCCACTGGGACCAAATCATTCCTATACCAACCAATGTAAAATAATCTGCTTGTAAGAATCAAGCAATCCGCTTATAAGAATAATTTCGGGGCAAACTGACTGCATGTAATACAGTACTTGATCGAGTGCAATGATCTGTACAGCCAATAAAAGCTGTTTTTGAATTTGATCACATCTCGGTGATGCAGGAAACACTGCATTGTTTGTAATCAAATGTGACTGCGCCACTGCATTGTGCAGGTATGTTTTTTGTGTTCTCTAAGTGAAAATGTGTTTCAATAAAGTGAATACACTTTTGAGTACAGCAGTGTTATTGTGTTCATATGCATGTAAACGAAGCAGCGTGGTGGGGGTGGGGGGATTGCAGTGCCTTGCATCTCCATTTAATGAAAAACTGTGAAATGTGCATCGCAACAGAAAATAAGCAAGCCATAGATGATTAAATGCAGTGGTAGTCCTGACAGTAAAGTGCTGTACTGTAATGTCATTTTAATTCAAAGGACATTACATGTAACGCTGCATGGCAGTTAAACTAGGCACCCTCACGAGACAATCACTTTTCAAGTATACTGTAGTAAAATAGGAATCTGCTGCCTTGAGTAAACATAACCGTAATAGTATAACAAGCTGCTTATTCACGAGGACTTGTTTTGATGTATTGTCCTCCAGCGATTGAGTACCATTGACATCTGTATACTGTATTTAAACTGATGGCACGCTTTTGCTAATTGTAATGTGATAGAGTGGCTGAGGACAGAGTAAATTATCAGGCTGGAATCTTGATTTACAGTTTTAAGCCGGTGTTGGTTTTATTTTTCATATACTATGGTGGCAAAAGAAACGCTAATAAAACAAACAAAATAAACCTAGGTCTCAGCTGGAGCATAACAGTGCTTCGTGTGGAACAAACACTAGATCTCTTACTCGATTTTTGGTTTCTTTTTGTTGCTTCTGCTTCCTTACACCTCTACCCATCACAAAGTTATCGGCTAAGCCATTTCTATCGAGGTGTCATTAACTTTAACCAGCAGTTAACCAATTGACTATTATCCATAATTTGTTAAGGAAAGCAGCTGTGGATTTTTCGTGGGCGTGCATACATGCTGGAACTCGTGACATCTAGTGGTCAATCCATTACCCTGCAGCAGGGAACAAGCTCTCATCATTCTCATACTAAGTTTGATTCTGCACCACAGCAATCATATCGGTCTGCTTTTAAGAATCATCTGCTTACAAGAATCAACACCCGGGATGGATGTGATTCTTAAACGGACTGCACTGTATTTATATGAAACACTGCAATTAGTAGAGTGCAAGTTAAGAAATGTTGGTTAAAACTGGTTTGTTTGTTTTTTGGGAATCCCACTCCACCCTGAATATATTTGTATCTTGAGTCTGTTACTATGGGGATATCTAATACATCTGAACTGTGCAAGCATATGTAAAGATGCACATATTCTGAGGTATTCACATAATCTTGCATGTGAATACAAGTGATGTACAGAGTATAAAGAACTAAGGAGCCAGTGAGACAAGTGTGTTTATCAAGTAGTATCGCCACGCTGTAATTGCACATTCATGCCAAGATTTTCTGACAAGTTACTTGTCAGTGTCCAAACTGGTAGTTACTGCAGCAAGTTTGCTCTTAATCCATAGAATCTGTTAAGTTGCTGTACTTCATGGATTTTCCAAGCAACTATAAGTGAGTGTAGGTTAAGCAAATGTTTGTCATCATTAATTTGCTGGCTGTCAAGTTACGTTATTGCTAGCCACCATTGTCTGTCAAACATTTGAACCCTAGCAGTTTTCTGTGCTGAAAAAGTGGCATCATGTTTTTGTATTAATTGGTGTTGCAAACCACAGGTCTGTCATGACAAGAGATTGTAGGGTTTTTATCTGGTAAAATTAAATGATTCAATTGATTACTATAACAGTGTTTCTGTTTTTTAGAATCCTGAAATAGTGATCCTCTAGCTATGTGTGTAGCACTTCCCTGTGCATCACAGAAGCAGTATCTGGTTTTATCCCTCAACAATTTCCTTTTCAACAGCTGCTAGCATCTGTAATATTTCAATCTCAAATAAAGCTGGGGTCCAGAATTGGGATAATTAGGTTTGTCCATCCACACACCCCTTCCACACCCACCCACTCACATTATAGATGCACAATGACTCTCAGTCACACTGATTAGAATCATGCCAGCAGTTTGGTGTCATCTAACAGAAATCTTTCTGCGTTCAGTGTGAGGGGTAATTTTAAAGGGAGGTTCACTGTTTTGACTTCTTGTATAAGACTTGCTGTCTGCACTGTAATCTCTGGGTGTGCTCACCACTGAGGGATAAAAGCTGTAGGTGTCTATTTTGAAAGGTTTACATACAAGCCGTAAGTGTACAATTTATACATGTGCTATTTATAGCATTTTCTGTATGTTTTGTCTCTCTTAAAGTATGGTATACAGTCTTGTTAACTGAATTGCAAGTAAGCTATAGAGATCATTGTTATTTCTTATAACTTAACTACTCTAGTGCCAAAAAGATCTTTTGTTTTCATGTATATAAACTTAATGATAGACCCTGGTTGAGTTCTGTCTTCTATCCAGCAGTTAGTATCAGGTTTTTTTAAATGTGTTTTAAACCTAAGATTTAAGTTAATTCAAAGCACAGCAGGCAGAAAATCTGGAAGACCTTAAAATGGATCCTGGCTTCTAGAATGACCTGTCAGAAAGTATGAAATCAACTGTTCTTGGTTTCTTGGGTATTTTGGGAAAATCAGAAGAAACGCTGAATGCTTAACTGCAAATCTTATTTGATTGATTTGTATGCTATGATTAAATCTTAAAGATTAATTTCCATTCTTTTCAGCATAGCTTTTTAATTTGAAAAGGTTCATTTATATGACTGCATGTTTGTCCATGAACATCCTTCAGCTGCTTTATACAAATAGTTCTAAAACTGCACTTTCATCATATACAATTTTCTATTGCCTACAAATAGCCATATTATCTCAACTCTTTGTGATGCCCCATCTGGTTTCAACTTAACAGGGACAGAGTTAAATTTCCTAGGAAGGAGAGATATACATTCTTCAAACGTTTTAGTACACCGCCCTTCCCTTTTTATGCCGGCTTGAAATGAATACATTCTTTTAAACATCTAATAATAAATTGTTGGTCTCCCGGGGGTTTTCGTGTGTGTGTTTGGCAAAGATTAGAGTGAATGACTGCCAAAGTTTTTAATGGTATAAGCATTGCAGTGAACTAGACCAAAATGTTTGTATTCAATTGTTACATGTAAAATTCTTGACAATGCATAATTACAGTAGCACCTCAGAGTTACTAACACCTTGGGGGTGTTTGTAAGTCAGAAATGTACATTTGTTTTATGTGGATTTAATAAATGTGTACAACTGCAATCTACAGTCTTAATCTGGTGAATAATGCCAGGATAATGCATAGTAATTTGATACTCATTGTTATTGTTTCAACGGCTTTAAAATCGTACTCTACATTGACAAATGCTAAATTTTAATTACTATTCAGATTGTAACTGTAGCAAAAACACAGATTTAAAATGTCCAGGAAACCTGGGTTAACATACAGTAGTGCTTGTTTTTATTTTATTTTAAACTAAATGCATTGGTGCAGCTTGCTCAGTTGTTTAGACTCCTTTGAGAAAAAAATGGGCCACTTGCTTTGAAATCTGCATCACCTCTGTCTGGATACATTTGTTGGTACAGTAAGTTTGCCTTCTCCAGCACGGCGCTTATGGAGTGCTTTATCACAATCGTCATCATCAGATTTGTGGGTGATGCATCTGTTTTTAATGCTCTGCTATCTTTAGTCTCCTTTGCAAATTGCTGGGGCTTTTTTTTGGGTTTCTTTTGTTTTCTTTTTAGTATGGCTGACTGTTTCCAGATACCATGTGCACATTGCTGAGGATGATACCGCTGTCAAGTTTTTAAAAATATTTTCAATGTTTCCCAGTTCTTACCATTTCAGTAGGTTAACCTTGCGCTTTTTTTAAACTGGATTCTAGTTTGAAATGTAGGTGTGGTTGAGTGATTGCACACTTCCAGCTAAAACTGAGGTGTTCGGTTGACCGGTCAGTTCATAAGTTTGGTGTTCATATATCTGAAGTTCTACTGTTGTGTAATGTAAAAGTATTGTATGATGCAGTATGTATGTGTGCAGAAAGTGTATCATGAAATACGGTTTGAATTTGAAAAATGTATTATTCCCTTCTTTGTCTACAGCCTTACCGTCTGCCCCGCTTTCTCTGCCACAGACAACTCGGCACCCAGTTCAAATTAATTCACACTGTTGGACCTGTGAAAGCTCCAGAAATGTTAGCAAATTTTTGGACTCATTTTTCTACCTTACTTGTCAAGTCTAATGTAACCTAATTATCGCCTCTTTTCAACTCTTAAAACAGATTGCAGGCAAGATTCAGCCTGGCTAGACCATCATGTGCCTGACCAGAAGGGGTCTTTAAAGCTCAGTAGGGTGAATTATCGCCAGCCAATTTTCCTCCCAAACCCACAGGACCACAAAGGCTAATGCAGTGCACCCTATGGGCCCCCAGCCTTTAACACTTTTAAGGTACAACAGACACAAATAATGATTCTAAATTTCTTAATGTTGCAACGAGATGCAATTAACTGACAGATTTTATCTGGTCATCCCAGTTGTCAGTTTCCTCGTGATACTGGAGTCACTCTGAAATGTTTGAATAACTGCTCAATTCCTTGTGTACCTTAAGGGATTAAACAGGATTCAAACTACCTTTTTATAGCTCACCCTACACTACAAGTGCTGTGGCTTTTACTAGGTGAGCCACTGGGAACACGGTAGTGCAGTTTCTAAAGATTACTGGTGCAAGTTCACCAATCCCAGGGTGTTTTTTATTGACATTTGATAACTTTACAGAATCATGCTACTTTTCTCTTGGTTTTAACCTTACTTGGTGACCTTTGCTAAGTATTGGAAGATACTACTTGGCTTTTTTGTGATTTTTGACTCATCTGTATGCCTAATTTAATATTTCTACAATTTACTGCAGCATGATAGTCAACATAGTTCAATAAAACAGCACTAAGGATTTTGACCAATATACAGTACCAGTCAAAAGTTACACAAAAGAGTACACTTGCTGGAAACTAGGTTTTTTTCATAATTGACAATGTTTTACGTCATATACGTTTCTGTAAATACTTGAAAATGAACATGCATGGTACAATATTCAAAACATAAGGAGTATCAAAGCGATGTTCAAGAAAATTGAAAATTGTCTGTAAATCTTGGATTCCTCTAAATAGCCACCCTTTGCCTTAATAACAGCCTCACAAACACGAGACATTCGGTTAACAAGTTTCAGCAGGAAATCACCCGACATGTCTTTTCAGCTCTTCTGCAGAAATTCCCAGAGATGTAGGGCACTTGTGGGTAGCTTTGCTTTGACTCTTCTGTCCAGTTCAACATACATTTTCTATGGGATTGAGGTCTGGAGACTGGGCAGGCCAGGTCATTAGATTGAGTTGTCCTTCAGTTTTCTTCTTCGCTAGATAGTTCTTGCAAAACTTTGAGGTGTGTTTCGGGTAATTATCTTGCTGAAGAATGAAGGACTGCCCACCTAGCCGTAATCCTGATGGAATGGCATGCCTCTGAAGTATGCTATGATAGCAATGCTGGTTGAGCTTGCCATGGACTTGGTAAAGATCACCAACTCTGTCACCAGCAAAGCAACCCCAGACCATGACACTGCCTCCTCCATTCTTGACAGTGGAAACCACACATGCAGAACTCATGCTTTCACCCTCTCTGCGATTTTAAAGATTGACCTTCATTTCCTAAAGTAATTACAGACTGTCTTTTTTTTCTTTGCTTAACTGAGCATATTTTGCTATTTTCTGCTCCCTTACATTCAGGAATGACAAACTTGTGCCTATGCTACCTATATTTATAGTAATCATGGACCTCACCTGTTAACAATAATTGGTGACAAAAGGTTAATTAGGTAACATGCTAGTTAACTCAGAGAACATCTAACAAATACACTTTTATACTTAGGCCAGTGTTCTAACACCGTTTTATACACATTTCAGACTTTTAACTACTGACTTGGGCTTCAGACTGAAAACCCCTTGCTTTGGTTGACCATTTCATTGAAATTGACAAGATTTACCTTTTCATTTAAAAATTAAATTTTTTAATGCAATTCACTTATGATTATCAGAGTTTATATATGATTATATATAAGTACACATCATATAATGAAATATGAAGTGTTTATAGAGTTGTTTATACAGTTAAAAGCATAGATAATCATGAAAAACCTGATTTCAAGCAGGTGTACTCAAACTTTTGACTGGTACTGTAAATCCAGTGGTTGTTAAGTTGGCTTATTTTATTTCTGTACTCAAGCGTTCAAGTACCTTGATGCCTTTTCACATAAACTGGTTATGCTAGCTCATGATCTTGCCTGTATAGACTAACTGCAGTAGCGGATCTACTCCTCCAAATGCTGCTTACCTTTGCTGGGGCTGGGTTGCTTTGGCTTCTTTATCCTTCATAGTTTTAAGCTATAGTGTGGTATTGTATGACTGGAGCAGGTCCAGCTATTTTCCAGACAGTTCTGAGCCTGAAACAAAAGCTATTCTCTTGGAGCCACAGTCCAGCTTAGAAACTGTTTTTCAAATGGTCTTGAACCCCCATAACTCCAAAGGAAATAGTGGAATGTTTTTTTTTGTGTGTTGTTCCAGGTGGCCGCAGAAAGATATCCAAGAAACTGCTTAGTTTATCTGGATTTAGGGCTTTACGTGGGCTGAAAACACTTGCTCCAGATGTATCATAGCTACAGTGCAAAACCCAGAAGGAGGGTTTAGTGTTCCCTGACATCTCCAATACCGATATTTTAGATAAATCCAGTTCCAGGGTGATCTGTGGGGGTGGGGGAGCAAGGTAACAATGTGAAGTTTTCTAATATTAAGAACAGTAATTTATTCAGGATGCCCCCTTGTCATTTCAAAAATACATCACAGTTTTGTGCATAATGGAAGGTTGATTATTCCAGAAACAATGTCTTAAAAAAATGTGAAACATTACATACAGTGCATTGATATATATATATATGTTATATATATATTATATATATTATATATATATATATATATATATATATATATATATAATGTGTGTGTGTGTGTGTGTAGTAAAATTCACTGTTGCTGGCTTTTTCAAGTAGACCGTGTAATGTATTTAAAGTCAAACCAATATTTTTGCTTAAAAAAAAAAAAAAATCAAACTCCTTAAGGCAGTGATCCCTCTTTATAAAGCTGTGAAAAATTCAAATTAAGATTGGCTTTGTAGATTTGTTCAGAAATATCATAGATTGCTAGTTGAAATATTAGGAAAATGTGTTGCAACAATCTAGTGTGTTTTTAATTAAGTTGTTGTTTCATTTACCTTGAGTATCGATTTAAAAGGATGAAATACTGCTCTGTCATTTGATTTGTTGCTGGTCAGCCTGTCTCTATTATTGTGATAAATCTGGAATACTGGTGGAAAGTGATGGTCAGCAGCTTTGTTACTCAAGGCAAGGATGCAAAATAAGTTTTATGATAAAACCAAGTACAAATGCCGATGTGTAAAAACTTGAGTCATTAACCTAGTAAACACATTAACAGTTACAACTATGGATTGCGGGGGAACTATTGACTTAAAAATGTTTTCCATCCTGCCAACAGAGTGGACAAGCAATATCCTTGTCTAACTGATGAACACAGGCTGTGGTTATTGCTTCTGGTGCTATAATAAATTATCCCTATAAGACTTTACATTTTCATCTCAGAATGGAGAGGGGGGCCTATTTGAAAAGGAAAAGGCAAGACATCCAATTCACATACCGCTACTGGTATATAAGAATGTTAAAAGTAAACCAAAAAGGTGCCATTGGCTGCTTCGATTTTCATTATCATGGTTATAAGGTCCAAGAAAAACTTGAATTTCAACATTAGCTGGATCAAGTTGCATGTTTTGATTGAACCACTGCTTTCTTCCCTAAGGGTGCTGGGCAGGAGAAGCTGGGAATCTATGTCAAATCTGTGGTAAAAGGAGGAGCTGCCGATACAGTGAGTAGGGAAAAAAAATTAATGTTATAGAGGTTCTGTTTTTATAATAATTTTTTTCTTCAAGACACTGACAGCTCAGAGGTTGTATTTACAGCTGACCTGGGATGTATGTTTACTATTATACCTGTTTTGTTTAAAATGGATATTAAAAAGCAAGTTGAAACTATTATATATACATTTAAAAAACGTTTTCCTATTTAACACTTTTCTCTTTTTCCCCGGCAGGATGGCCGGCTTGCAGCAGGAGATCAGTTGCTCAGTGTAGATGGACGCAACTTAGTGGGCCTGTCCCAAGAAAAGTAATAAAATAGAGAACTAATGTCATATTTCTTTTGTTTTCAAGTAAAAGCATTACATCCAAGACCACAGCTTGTCACAAGGACACAGATAATTTGCTCAAATGCCAGAAGACATTTCAGGGATGCCTTGAGAATTATACTTGTAGCCTATTACCTAGTAGATTATCTCTTAATTTCAATCAAAAACTGGATAGCAGTTCTGACAAGGCCGAGTGTGAGATTATTAAACATGTCTGAAATTATTTTGTAAAATTGTTGTAGCTTTGGCCAGAGCTTACCAGTTATATGGGTTCGTATGAAATTGTAACGATACATTCCTGCGGTGTGACGTGTCTGAAGTTTAATTCTTTAAAAAAAGATATGCTGGCAGATATATTCATTTGGATACATCTTAAAAGTGTAATAACATATTTACTGTGACTTAATCGAGAGAATAATAAAGTACCCCTTCATTCAAACCTTATTTAGCAACCATTAACTTGTTATAAAGAGCAATGGTTGTGCCTCCCATTTTCACGAAGTAAACTAATTATAAGAGTCATATATAAGGTGTCCTCCGCTTATTATACAAGTAGACTTCTACCGCCTCCTAGTATTTCTCAAAACAAGGTCAGTAGCAGCAATTAGAAGGAAATACTGAAATGATTTTTATAAATCTAAAGACTGGTGAACTGAAGGACTGTAAAACCCACAATTTTTTTCTGCTTTTAGGGCTGCAGAATTGATGACACGGACAGGATCGGTAGTAACACTAGAAGTAGCAAAACAGGGAGCAATTTACCACGGATTGGCCACGCTACTTAACCAACCGTCCCCTATGATGCAGAGAGGTAAGGGCTATTTATTTCCCTCTTAAATGTCCAGTATAGCCCACAAGAGGAATTATGCAATTAATCACTAAAACCATTCAAATATGCAATTCTTTAGTTACAAAGTGATCACATTGGGTGGCCATCTGAACAAACAGATGCATAGGGGGTAGAAATAAAGTTCAGCAAAAAAGGCCCCAGTGGCTCATTTAGTTAAGGCACTACTGCAGTGCAGGGTGAGTGATCAGGAGATTGCAGTTTGAATCCTAGTATTGGCTGGGTTGCTACTCTGTTATTTGTGCTCCAGTCTATTGGGGAGGAATATTGGTTTAGGATAGATTACCTCAGTCTGGGTAGAAACTTCCCAAACTGAGCCCTTGACTCTTGTGTTAACCAGCTTGGTAATGTAATTTGCTTCAGTGCAAGTAAAGAGGCAATTGTCTTGAAAGAGGAAATCAAGGTTGCTCTTCGGCAGAGCATGTGAGCGGAGCGGAGCGGGACCATTTTGCTAAGAGCGAGGTGTTGAGTGGGTAAAGTGCCTGAGCGCGAAAAGCCGCTGGCATCTCTCCCATGCCACGCCAGCTCCAACTTTTATATAACTCTTTTATTTCATGCAAAATTTAAATAAAGTTTTCATGTAGCGTTTAATAAAGATGGTTAAACTTTTCTTTAATCTTGACTGCTGAATTGCTTTTAAAATTTAGATCATAAATTTTAGTAGGCTGATCAGAAGACTCACTCTCTGTGTGACACTATTAGTAAGTAGAGCGAGTGAGTCTTACTGTTACTAATTTATGAAATTGAATTACCAATATACCCCTCAGTGTCACATACAAAACGGGTAATAATCCATAATTAAAAAATAAATTGAAGAGGGAACAGTGAAAAAGTATGGGATAGTGAGATATGCGTTTTGTTAGTGATTGAGACTTTTAAAACCCTGTTATTGCTGTAATAAATATTTTGTAGACTTTCCCTAAGTGTGAACATGTCAATTATATATATTTTTTGACAACAATTAATGTTTTAATAATCAGTTTTGCTAAAAACATAACAGTACTCACTGGAACCGGTACCTGATATTTGTATCCAGTTAATTGGGACCTAAGCTGGAACCGGGTACCTGATTTCAAAGGAACCGTTTCGCACATCGCTACATTTTGGAAGCGATTTACACTAGTAGTGGAGTGGAGCGTGAGTGGAGCTGGCTGCAGAATTAGAAGCACCGCAGTGGAGCGGACAGGGGAAATGAAAGCCATGGAGCGAGTGGTTTCAAAGAAGAAGAGAGCGAGGAGCGGCGTTTATGAGCGCTCCACTCCACTCACATGCATCAGACCTCCTGATGGTAGTGTATTTCACTGACGAGGAGACATGATTGGCAGTGGGAATTTCAAACTGGGCAGAAAAATGTTGAGCAAGGGGTTGACATAGGACTTGAAAGAAATACTGAAAAGTAAACCCTTATAGATATTGGGAAATATCAGGCTGTGTAGGTGTTTTGTTTGATGTTGTCTCCACACTTCCTAGGTTAGTGTGAAAAACCGCATGCACATGTCCTTTTTCTCTGTGTATGTGTGTTAAATTTCTAAGCGATATGCCCTACAAGCAGTAAAGATTTTATTGTGGGTTTATTCCCCCTTTAGCTTCAGACCGTGGCCGTGGCTCAGGTAAACCCAGACCAAAGAGTGAAGGCTTTGAGCTCTACAATAATTCCGCACAGAACGGCTCCCCTGAGAGTTCACAGATGCCGTGGGGGGAGTACCCTGAACCAAACAAAACATCAGGAGAGGAGAGACTACTTAAGAACAGGGCCGACCACCGCTCTAGTCCCAATGTTGCCAGTAAGTGAGATAGCAATACCCAAGCAGGGCTGAATGGTTGTATCATTCATGTAAATCTAAGTGTATTTTATTATCCACAGCTTGAAAGAAACATATTTTTCTGTGTTTTTGGTCACTAATAACTCAACCAGTACTTAAAAAATATAAATTTCAAAATTGCATTTCTTTAAGAAAGGACAGTGTTAAATTAAATTATACATGGACAAGGATGGTGAGCACAAGGAGGTTGAAATTTTGGTTACAGCTTATTGGGATTAAAGTCTCCTGGACAATGCAGCTTATGTATCGGACTTCGCTACTGCGGTCATCATGTGTGAAGAGACTGAAAAATCTTGTCACTATAGGCAGCTTTTCAAAATACTGTGGTAAAGGTTTATTGGAGGTAATGATAGTGCAACAAATCCATCGTTCACTTTGCCTTTGGGTGTGTGCACTTTAATCAATTTGAAACACTTCAGGCTGCTACTTAACACTTGTTTAATGTGTTCTACAGACCAAGCTCACAGTCCAGGAGGAAAGCCTGTTAATTCAGGTGGCCCAACATCAAAAATCACATCTGTCTCAACTGGAAACCTTTACAGTGATGTAAGTATAGATCTGTGCAAACTCCTTTCAAATATCCACTATGCAACTTCAAATGAACCAATGGGGTTAGGCCCTGATAACTGTCTGGCCACAACAGTGTACATGTAAAGTAAAACGTGTAAAAAGCTTCAAGGCTAAGCTGATCTGCATAGCCAACTTAACCATTGTTGTGTTTTTTTCCTTTTTCTCAGGAACAGGAGCCCCCACCACGACCCGAAGCATATCCAATCCCTACCCAGACCTCCACAAGGGAGTACTTTACTTTCCCTGCTTCGAAGTCTCAGGACAGGATGGGGCCTGGCCCCGGGCAGCAGTGGCAGAACTATGAGGACAGGCTCCCAGGCCAGCCTGATAATCACCACTCTGGCAATAGGTCCATTCAGGTAAGGGTAAGACTGTAGGACACTTGGAATGGGAAGGCCATGTCTTATGAGAATACAAGTACTCATCAGACATGATTTCAAATTCAACGGAAGGTGATAATTGAGTCTGCTTTATACAAATGTTCTTTACCCATTTGGAGGATGCTGTCCGTCAGCATTTGTGGGGTGTTGTATGTACCTGTAAAAGTAATGCTGACCTATTTTCAACTACCTCCTGGAAACAATTTGAGACATTACAGTAAGATGAAAAGGCAGCTTTTATGACCTGTGGTGGTAGTGATCTTATCGTCTCGCCCATTATTTTGTGCTTTCACCTGCCTCGTTTAATTGCTCATCAATTAATGTTTTTCCACAATAGCTACAGGGATAGTGGCCAAGAGTCTTTTTTTTTTATTTACCTTATTAGCAATGTAGTGAATTAGGTATACAATTTATTTAAACATAAGTTAAGTCTCTAGTTGCCCACTAATGGACCGAATGGGAAGAGCCTCTCTGATCGTCAATCTCTGAGCAAATATACAAAAGCTGCCCTATCAGGGCCCTGCTGTGAGGGGGAAGTCCCGCCCACCTCCTGCTGAAGGACGTCCTCACAGTAGCACATTGCCATTTTCTCTCTCATCTCTCTGAGACAGGTCGTACATTGCTTTTGCTTTTATGTACCGAATTTGGCTAATTTGTTGGATTTATCCGCAAATTTTTAAAGATTAATTCACTGTAAAAATTGTGCTCAAGCCTGTCTAAAAGAGTGCCCTTGCTTTATTCTTGCATCAGTTTTCTGGCTAGAGCTGGTTTCGACCCCTCTGAAGAGAGTAGCGAGCGGCCATTGCTCTTATCATTTCACGAGGCCTTGTGTAGTTGTTACATCGTGTGAGAGCTGTTGTGGTGCTGTAAGGACTACAGTGGCTACAGCGACCAAAAAAAGATTAAAAAAACAGCTAGGGCCTAGCGCCCCTCGCAATCAACGGGCTTTCCTAACGCAGCTGGTGCACTGCCGAAGGTCATGATCCGGTGACTTGCCCGATTTGAGACGATATTAACCTTCTTGACGCAGGGATATCAGCGTCCACTTTGAAGGTATACCTGGCAGCAATATCAGTGTGCTATGACAAAATTGACTCTGTGTCCCTGGGGGCACATTTCCTGGCAGTGCAATTTCTTAAAGCGCACTGGGTGACAGATGCGATACGCTTAGCGTGTGAACAGACAGACTCCCCGTTACCGGGGGACATTACGGCCCATTCTACCAGGGGCCAGGCAACTTTGTGGGCTTTCCTTCATGCAGCCTCCTTAGATGAGTTATGCAATGCTGCTACATGGACAGGTAGTCAGACATTTGTGTGTTTTTACCACCTTACCGAATTCCTTTAACAATAATCAACATTCACACAAAGGCAATTGTTTAGAGAGATGCATGAGTAGTATACAGTTTATTGATTTCTTAGTCAAACGATTACAACGACCACATGCATACATGGTAAATACACTGAAAATTACGGCTGATCACACAAAGTATCTACTTTGCATTAGTATTTTCAGTACCCATTTCTCGTTCAAATGTGCGATAATTAATTCAACTTCCCATTCAGAATGGAATCCAACATTCCAATAACTAATTTATCAAATGACTGTGTTAATTTAGTTTAGTCGTGCTCTACCAAACTAATAATATGTTATCAACTTCAATTGATTCTATATTCAAATTAACTCAGAAATGGGGCAATGATCAAATTGTCTGCATTTGTCTGCAATTGCAATTGTCTGCATTATCTGCACCTTTACAAATACCATCTTTTGTCAAGAAGAGCTCATTTTAAAGCAGTAATTTAACCCAAGTGAAAGAAATTGTTTTCATTCTCGCTTTTTTGTCATCATTTAGCGGGTAACTCGCTCCCAGGAGGAGCTCTGTGACGACCGAGTGGCTTACCAGCCAGAGAGGATGCGGCAGGAAGAGATTTTTCAGATGCAGCAGCGGGAGATGGAGTATCTGCGGGGCAATGGTGAGCACTGGAACCATCAGGTCTCCTCCTCTGTGGAGTCCAGCACATCCAGCCAGGAGCACCTAAACTACTCCACTTCCTCCTCCAAGGTCTACAACCACAAGAGTGGTCCGGGCCGATGGAAGACACCAGGGCCACCTAATTCCACCGCTGTGGCTGCCTCCCAGCCTGTCCTCTCAGACCTTCCGCCCCCACCCCCTCCCCCTCCTCCAGTACACTACACAGATGACTTTGAGTCCCAGGCAGACCTGCCTCTCCCTCCTCCACCCCCTGCTGGCAGGCAGCAGCAGGCTGCAGCTGCCGCAGCAGCTGACCGCAAGAAGCGTGACGAGCAACAGCGCTGGTACGAGAAGGAGAAGGCACGGTTAGAGGAAGAGAGGGACAGGAAACGGAGGGAGCAGGACAAGAAGCTGGGCCAGGTCCACATCCCTCCTGGACCAGGAGTCCCTCCCCATCCCAACCACCACCAGCAGCAGCATCAGCCTCCATTGTCGCCAATGCTAATCCAGCACCAACAGGCACCACCACCTATGCCTCTACAGCAGCAGCAGTATCATCCCCCTCCCATGATGCCCCAGCAGCCTCCCTGGATTGAGAAGCCTTCCAGCCTGCCCCGTGCACCCCCTTCCCGCCAGGACACCGTAATCCGGGAGCTACTCCCCCAGCAGCAGCCACGCACCATCGAGCGCCGGGATCTGCAGTACATCGTCAGCAAGGAGGACCTCACCTCTGGGGACAGTCTGTCCCCTGACCCCTGGAAGCGGGATGCCCGGGAGAAGATGGAGAAGCAGCAGCAGCTGCACATCGTGGACATGCTGAACAAGGAGATCCAGGAGATCCAGGCTAAGCCGGAGCGCACTGCCGAGGAGAACGACCGGCTGCGTAAACTGATGCTGGAGTGGCAGTTTCAAAAGCGGCTGCAGGAGTCCAAGGAGAACGAAGAGGACGAGGAGGATGATGAGGACGTGGACACCATGCTGATCATGCAGCGCCTGGAGGCTGAGAAGAGAGCCCGGGTAAGACTGGGGAAGGGAAGGGTGGTAGATACCCAAGTTAAAATTCTCTAGATAAAAAAACAAAAAAAAAGCATCGGTACAACTTAAACACTAAAGATATTGGGCATTGAGGGTGTTAAGGCACTACTGCTAGAATTGCGGCTGTTTGCAAGGTTTATTGTTATGATGGTCGCGTGGCATGTCTTTGGGAGCTTATCATAAAATCTTATGTTCTATGTCTGCTTCTGTTTCTGCTTTTCTTTATTTCCCCCCCTTACTAATGGCTTCTCTTTCAAACAGAACCAACAGTATATTCAGAAAACCCACAAAGAGAATAACTATAACTTTAGTTTTCTTTAGTTTTATATTGCTTTGTTACTGTGAAAACATTTAAGAGATGTTTAAATTGCACACAGTGCCAGTTAATCAGAACAGTTACTGTTTAGTTATTAACCATTTTGAAGCTTTACCAGATTAAAGGATATAGTATCTGAGCTCCTATCCATTCATTCAAACTTTATTTATGTGAACCGATAGGCATGTACATTGGATTCCAGGGGTGTTGTGTTGTAATTCCAGTTGATTTGTAACATAAAGTTTCCTTAAACACAATGTTACTATTTTAGAAGAGTTAGAAAAAATATATAGGGTCATTACCTATGGCTTTTTAAAGGAAAAATATTGTCTTTGATAGAGTAGAGGCTTTGGAATGATGTAGAAATTCCTTTCTAAACCTCATGCGTTACTTCAGTTACAGCCGAGTGTTTACTGATGGGAATAGGTTCGCCTACGCTAATGAATCCCATGCTTGTGGGGAATGTTCTTGGCGCCAGATCACTGAGCCAAACCGAAGTGATGTTTTCACTCCCTATCTTTTTTCCTTTCTTTATTTCCTGCATCAGACTGCTGTCCCAGCAATCTCTGTTCTAGACTTGGTATGTTCTTCAGTATTTGTTCCTACTCGATTTGCCACTTGCGTTGTGATTTTTCTTTCTTTCTTTCCTTTGATATTGTCTGAGCTTCACACCACACACTGCAATTGAAGCCTGAAGCAGAGCCCCTCCTGGTTACATTTGAATATTAAACAAACAATGTAAATACAAAATTGTTAGACCTCTAAATTGTTAAACCCTTCCCTTGTCAGTGAATGCATCAGTCAAAAGTGGCTAACTCAATGAAATGAACGTCACTTACACTTCATTTTCAAACCATCTTTTTATAGCTGTTTGTAAGCCAACTTTGAGGAAATTGTCAGGGAAGCCAGTTGTTTGTTGGTTATAGCGGCCAGCATGTGCATTGCTTGGAATTTTAGCTGTTCACCCTTTTATAATGCAGACTTTGAAAAAAGGGTGTGAAAAGTAATTTTATTTTGCTTGGAAATTTCTTGGCTGTTCTACTGCATATATAGTAGGTTTTTTTAGCAATACAAAACTATTCACTTTTTTATTGGTATTGCCTTTCAAAGGATACGACTACAGTTCTGTTAAAAAGGAGAGTGAGTATTTGATTAAACATACTATTTTTTTTTTTTTTTAATAGTCCTCTTAGGATTAATTCCTTTCTATTATGGTATCATTTTAATATAGTATGTAGTGCCTAATTTAAACTGTATGCACGCTAGATGTGACTTACTTTCAAGTAGTGTAGAGGTTCCTTACCTGTTAAATACATTCATAAACTGCTGCTGCAGAAAAGGACTGGTGAAATTACTGCAGGTTATGGTCCACAGAAGCTAAGAACCTTCCTTCAGGCCAGCATGGTATTGCTGTGGGAACATTACTAAAAAAGAAAATTCTGCAGTGAGCTTGTGAGGTAAAAGTAAGTCAATATAAACATAAGGTAACCCTCCAGAGTCCTTGTAAAAGAGTTTTGCTGCTCTTGTCGATATTACAAGTTTGTAGAAAGACAGCATGTGTACTTTGAACTACAGCAATTAAGCTTCTGAAAACCGAGCTGTGAGGAAATGCTCCACTGCTACATTTCCACATAGCATAATTGCTGCATGTTAATACTTCATTTAAATGTTACATTTGTGAACTTCATTGTGGGGTTACTTGTGAACACTTAACCATAACATGGTCTCATATCATTATAAGTTAAGGTTATAGTTTTATTAAAAGCACCACCCAAAATGTGTAAAGCAACAATATTGGGGGGGTTGCTATTTCTACCATACTGTCTGCCTTTTTATTACCAAATATACTGTATTCTGTCCTGTTCTGAAGCCAAAAAATTTATGGCTTGTGATCAATCCTGCTGTTTTTGGTTTGCTTTTATGGTTTATTTTCCAGTCCATGGTGGAGAAATGACGTGCTAGTTAGCGTTGATGGTGCCTTTTCCAGAGAGAGCTAATTAAAGGGCCTGTGTGCTCCCCAGTTGCAGGATGAGGAACGCAGACGCAAACAGCAGCTGGAAGAGATCCGCAAGCGAGAGGCAGAAGAATGGGCGAAACAAGAGGAAGAGCGCCGCAGGAGAGAAGAGGAGAGGAACCGGCGAGAGGCCGAGGAGAAGGTGCTGATCTTGTTTCTTTTAACTGCTGCCTTTAGGTGGTCCTCCAATAGGAGGCAACATACTTATTTAAAAATACAATCCTGGTATGATAGTATTTTATTGTTTCTTCTGGTTGGCACTCATTCTTTTTTTGTGTTTATCTGGAAAGCAAATGCATTATTTGCAAACCAATTGGCAACACATATTTTGTTAACACACAGGTGTGGTTTACTCTGCCATATACTGGTATTCGTTATTTATTTATTTATTTATGCTCTAAGCCGACTAGGTACCATTAATGGGATAGACTTGCCTAAAAGTGTGTGCTCATGAATTGGATGTTGTCAGTACAAAAAATAATAAATTAAGCTCTAAAAAATGTTTAAATTAAGTGTCACACTTCTGGATTTGAAGTGTTAAATAAGAGTGTGTTTCCTTTCTTTTTATTAGGCAGCAAACAGCAGCTACTAGGTTCAGCACTTCTGTTTCTTTCTCCAAGAATGCTGCCTAATTTAAGCGTAGTCCAGACTTTTGTATCTCACCGTTTTAATTAGTGTTTTTGTACAGCAGGCAGTTGAACATGCATTTATTGCAAAATCCACAGACATTTTAAGATAATTACTGTTTACCTACTAAAATTGTAGAAAGTATTTTCCATACCCATACCAGGGCTCATAAAAGTGGTTCACCAAAAAAAATTAACATTTTGCAGTGACTTCAGCATTTAGATTTTATAACAACCCAGTTGAACCCATACAGATGAAAGAATCATATAATTAAAATATAACCATATCAATGCGCTTATCATGTTGGAATTATGATAGGCTGCCCTTCACATGCCCCATAATGAAGTGTCTTATGTTGTCCCCTTACATTTTGAGACCTATTTTTCCAAAATTCTTCAACTTTAATACAAAAAGCTTATATCAACTACATAACTATGAGCAAAAAAGCTTTTTTATGAACACTACCAAATTGCTGTACACTGTTACTTTAGCAACATTCAGCACCACAGCTTGAAATTCCTTCCTAGAGAGTGAGTAACAGGGTTCCGAAAAATATAGCGTTGCACATCTCCACATAGTGCTAAAACTGTTCAAATACCGTACCTGCAATTTTGTTTTTCTATTGTTGACATCCTGACAGCTTTTTACACTTATAACTGTAACCCTTTGCAGTCCAATTATTTTGACCCTGTCAGGCTGGTCAGGCCTTATTTAATTTGAGAACAAAATAACACTTTAGAGCATGTGCTGTTCAAATTGAATTAGTGACTTTATTTACATAAAACATGTTTCAAATCACAAAGTAATTGTGTGTGTTTTCGTTCACATAAAGTCAGAAAAAACAACATATGAATCCAAATTAATATGTATTTATACTAAAGTAATACAAAAATGACTACAAAAGATTTAGAAGCGAGTAGTTTTTAGAGATTTACGATTATACTGTAAATACAGTAAAAAGACACACATTTGCACGTTTTCCCATTGGAAATAGTGATATTTTGAAATATCACTGTCCTGGTCACAAAACCAAAGTTTGTGGGGAATAATAGCCATTTTCTATACTTTTGAGGCATAAGCAATTAGGAAATAACATTTACTACCCAGGAACAAAAAAAAAAAAAAAAATTGTTACACGGTGTTAATTGCAAACATGTTCATACTGTGGTTATGTAGGTTTTTGGAGGTTTTTTTTTTGTTTTTTGGGGATTTTTTTGCAGCTGTTTGTCTTCTATAATGCTCTGCCGGGGTGATTTGAGGTGCCTAGGTTTTGAGCAAATATGTGCAACCTATCATGTCATGAGTGTCGATGAAAATGAGAGAGAGGCACTTTTAATAGCATTAAGGTAAATCAGTAGCAATTGGGTATGATGAAAAATGAACCAGTGATTGACCAGGTATCATTCACAACCACTCTACTGAATTTGCCTACTTAGGTAGAATAAAAATACACCACTTTGATCCTAACCTGGTCCATGTGTGCTCCCTCCTTTATTCATCCACCCTGCAGAGGAGACAGGAAGAGGAGTACTACAACCGCTTGGAAGCAGAGAGGCGCCGACAGCACGATGAGGCTCAACGGAAGCTGCTAACACCTGACGAGCCTGGTCTGTACAGACCTCCCCTCCCCCGGGACTACGAGCTACCCCCTCCCCCTCCCTCCTCAGCTAACACACCTCCACCCCCGCCTCAGAGAAACACCTCTTACCTCAAAACGCAGGTCTTCTCCCCTGACACAGTGTACACTGCCAAGTTCGTTTCATACAATGATGAGGAGGAGGACTCGAGCCTAGCAGGTCAGGTTAAGTTTTCCGCCACCAGGAAATCCTATGGCGACCTTCCTCCTGCTCCCAAGCCGCAGCCTCACCAGCCATCTGTCCGCCCGCCCCGCCCGGTCTCTGATGGGATATTTCTTTCCAACTCATTCCAGCAGCCACCAGCCAATGCCAACAGTACTGCTTTTAAGGCAGGGCCCCCTCCCCCTCCCAGCAAGCCCAGCTTCAACCCACCCGGCAACTCCAAAGGTAGTGACAGACAAGAGGAAAAAAAAGAACATCCTTATATTGTATTATTGTTTGTGTGTCCCTCCTCTTCTGTGTTTTTTTTCGTGGGGTGAGATTTCTCCCCCACCCCTACCTTTTATTAGTCTAGTAGATTGTAGATCTACCAATCAGTGCCTGATTTTCAAGTTTGATTTTTCTTTTTCGTGTCAGTGTGATTTAATCAATGGTAATCTCTGAGATTCTGTCCCAAATTCTCCTCTGTCCTTACCAATCACCCTTCCAAGTAAAAGCAATAGATAGGTAACTTCCTCAGTTATTCTTTGTTCAAATCAGAGTACTGTTGGTTTTGGTGTTCATCCATTTTTTTTTTTTTTTTTTTTTTGCTTGCTTGGTTTGGTGTGGCTTTGGGAAACTCACCCATTTTAGTAGCCTGTCCAGGTTTGGGATGAGGGAAAATAAAATATTATTTGGCTTCCAGAGGTACACAGATCGTCTGTTTCTAGTGGTCACTTGGCAAAGGGGAACTGATCTGACCGAAACTGAGCATTTCATTAGTAAATGGCTGTAAAAAGGAATTGTATCTAATTGGCAACGGTTGGTAGAAGCAGCATTGTTAACGAAAGTCTAAATACTCAAGCAGCTCAAAAAACACAGAATTACTTGAAAATCCAACAGGATAGTTACAAATTAAAACCACCATTAAGTCCACCAGCTCCACCTACTGATAGCAACTGGTTATTAGCAAAACAATAGTCTAAAGCAGTGGTTCTCAAACTTCCTCTTGTCTGTGGTACTTGGCGCAGGATCAAGATTTGTTTTAAGTTGATATATATTGTATAACGGAAAATTTTAGCTGGTATTAAATTTGGCGGATTTGCTACCTTGTTTTTTTTTTTTTTTTTCCCACTTAGCACGATCAAAAAAAAAGTCAGTTTTGCATTTGTACTTTTAATTCCAAAAACATTTAAATAAATGTTTACTTAAATATGTTTGCTAAAACAGTATCTCATTCACAGTAACTCATTATTGCATCTACAATGTAACTCTAGCAACTTGGAGAAAAACAAAGAAGGCCTTCTAATCAGTTACAGTATTTAGCGTTCTTATATGGCCCTTAATTTCAAGAACCAGTAAACTTTTATGATTTTTGCTGTCTCTCAGTTTTAAAACTATGGTTCACAACATAACAAAGTGGAAAGATTACAGTACTATAACGCAGTAATTGTAGGGCAGTATTGGCACGTATGAAATCTTTAACAGTAAAGCCAAAACAGAAATGCTTTTATTTGCTTCGAAATCATTTCAAACTAGTTAGTAGACTAGCAAGCACTGGCAAAATCAGCTCAGTTTTATACGATGAAAAACTAATTTTATTTTAACGTTTTGTTTTGTTTATGGACTTTGAGATACCTGCTCGATGCCTAAACTAATAGTTGTATCGACAATAACAATCAACCATTTTGTTACAGACTTTCAACAAGTCTGACACAGTAATTTTGGCTGTTACTTACTTAAACCCTTCTAAAAAAAGAGCACAAAAATGCTTATCATAAAGAACAGTCCTACAGTGCCTCTGGGTTTCCCATCATCAATTCCAAAGTTTTTAAATCCATTGATGGAAATGTCCAGTCTACTTTCAATGTTTTCAAGCAAATTGGCTTCATCACTTTGACATCTGACTTATTATAGGACAAAATCGCTACAGTCTGATTTGTGGAAGTATTATAGGCGATCCAATCAAATAAAGCCCAAATAAATTATCCACCTGTTATATGGTTTAGCCTAAGTTAAGATGTGTGCTATAATTTAAAACATTTTAAAATACATTAAAATTCAATTCCTGAAACTTCAAACTATCCCCCAGGATAGAGTCCTAGGGGGGGCGTGCCCCCCAGTTTGAGAACCACAGTAAGTAGACTAGCAATATATTTCAATTTGAAAGTATCCCCCCAGAGTAAATTTGTACAGCAACTTTGATATGCAATGTTGTTTTAAAACGTCTATTAAAAATGTTGTAACAGAGAAGTAAAGTTTCTGCATTTTTAGTGTTAATAAACACCTAAACAGGAGGAATTGAGTTTGAGGTTGCAGTATTTACTTAAATGCTAGACCTGGGACTTTGATCAAATGGCCACAGTTGTTGGTTGCCCATGTCAACTGTTCTCATTGTGGAGACCATAATGGTTCATACAGACACTGATTATTATTATTATTATTATTAGTAGTAGTAGTAGTAGTAGTAGTAGTAGTATTATATAAAACTTAATGACAAAGCATTGAAGTTCAACTTAAGCAGTGTTTACAGTGTATGAAATAACATGTTAACACTTAGTTGTAGGATTAATTGTGCAAATGGGGTTCTGACAGGTTAGAAATACAATTTTTGAAAAACAAAGGTTCTTCAACAGCCATTTACAGAAATGCTTATGGTGCAACATGGACTGGTAGCAGTTTTAAGATTCATTTTTGTTTTGTAACTGTGTAGGCCTCAATTGGAAATATATTGTTCTTGCAGGAACATCCCACTAAATTCATGTTGTTTAATTCAGGTTGTGTTGCAGTCCCTGTTGCTTCATACTTTCTAATTGATGATTAACAGTGACTAACCTAAACCTCACACAAAGCTAATTGCTAAGGCGAATAGTTGCAAGGCTAATTTCAGCTAACCTGTCGATTTGCTATTTCCTGCCACTGCTTTGCCTTGATCTCCTCCTTTTGGATTTTTTTTTTTTCCCCCTACAACTTTGGCTGTGCTGTTTTATCTGATTGACCTCCTCTTTTAAATGCTGAGACTTTCTTATGCCATACTGTATCTCCAAAACTATCTTTTATATTGGTTTCTGTTTAATGAAAGAGCATATTATGAGTTATTCAGAAAGGTATGGCATAAAAAGGATGCCCCTGGTGGTTTGTGTCAGAAGTAATGAACTGGTGATCATACCTAACCTAGGCTTGGGGATTTCACCAGTTTTCTATTTTTCCTATGGCATTTGTGTCTGCCTTAACCTGTATGTGTCTGCTGCATTTTGGAACACCCTTTTCTTTGTTTTGTTCTTCCATGACTGCAGCAAGCATCTAAAGCAAGGCTACTTGCTCTTGGGCCAATGAGGGCCTTGTTGTTTTTTAGGTGTATGTCCAACTGTCTGCAGAAAGGAACGCACCAGTTGCACATCACTGGAACAGTCACCTGGTCTTATAATTGTAGCCCTGTGTTACAGCTATTCCACTGGTTTCTATTGTATTCAAATGTTTGATGCAAATACAGTAGTAATGGATATTACACATTTGAATGTCAAGGTACACAAATTGAAAGACTTGGCCTAAGAAAAGTCATTAAAAAGTTTATTTTTCAAAAAGGCTTTTAATGTGAGCAAGTTGTGGTAATTTGCTGTTAAATTCCGTTTTGGCTCTGGAATTAAATTATAAATCGGGAAAACCAGCCTTGATAAGCAGCACATTTTTCAAATTGTGGTTGGAAAACAGTTTGGAAACTAGGCCAAGCCTTAAATTAGGCCTTATTTTCGTAAGCATGTTTGAATACCAGAATGTAGTCCAGTGTGCTCAAAACCAGATCTAAAGATATCTGCCAGTGGAATA
Organism: Polyodon spathula; assembly: GCF_017654505.1. Lineage (NCBI taxonomy): Eukaryota > Metazoa > Chordata > Actinopteri > Acipenseriformes > Polyodontidae > Polyodon > Polyodon spathula. Next base: position 35,497,184 of record NC_054538.1, on the reverse strand, counting down.
GGCGAGCAGCTCATTGGTTGATCATTAGGCTCACAATCAAGTGTGGTTTTTTTTGTTAGTTTTTTTCTGCAAAGATAAGGTTCTATACGTCAAACCCTCAACAAATTTTTTTTTTTTTTCTTGAGTCAACATTAGTTTGGTCATGGTGTTATATCTTTTTTCTTCTTTTGTTGATATGTTGATTGAGTCAACATATATGTTCATTAGTTTGGGCATATATAATATAATCAAACCCGTATATATATATATATTAAATATATATATAATAATATATATATCCATATCTAGTTTTATTAGTATTGGTTCAATATCCTAAGTAACCTAAATTTAACATAATTTACAGTAATGTAAGTAGTTTGTGAATAAAACACTTATGAATAGTATATATATATATATGTATATATATATATAATATATATATATATATATATATATATATATATATATATATATACATACACATACACACACACACACACACACACACACACATTTTTTTATTTAATTTTTTTCCCCCCAAGCTAACACACATTCCACCCTGTGAGCCTAATTTTTTACCGAAGTGCTGATTTGTGATATTGTAATGAATCAGAGGAAGAACAAGCAGTTGTCACTTGAGCTGAGACAAGAAAAAAGAAGCAGTTTGTCTAAATTGGTGTTCCAGCTGGCTTGTCAACAAGTTTCTACTTCTGATTTTGGCACCTTCTTATGCAACTATAAAGGTGCTGTATAATAAAGAAAATTGTAAATTTAAATTAGAATTAGTTCAAAACTATTAGCTAGGTTACAAGTATGAAAATAAATTTATCCCCACGTTTTGAAAAGACTGCTTTTTATGTTCACGCTGAATTGCATAACTTCTTAAAATGTATTGTTTATTTGAACAAATATTTGTAATTGTTCAGAATATCCCATCCAGCATAAAAAAGCACTAAAGGATAGTTTTCTTTATACAGCGCCTTTTGTGCCCTGCAGTCCTGTTTGTTTGCTTGTTTTATTATGTATTTATTTGTCTTTGTTTCAAACAGGATATCATTCGTACACTGGAACTACAACAGGGGTTGTAGGATTAAATGAAGTTTACAGGGACTCGCGGGATAGATGGGTCAAAAGGTAACAGACTGAGCAAAGCATGTTGTATTCCATGTTCTGTCCAAAGTGGTTTTTATGTTCAGCTACTAAAATACCTGCAAAATGGTAACGAACGAGCAGTTTCCACATGAGCACATGCGTTGCCGGAAACTGTGCTTCAATTCTGAGGTTACCAAGGCTACTGTGTTGTCAGATAATCTTTAGATTTAATTGAATGTGTTTTAAATGTAAAGCTAGGGGAGTTCTCCAAGTACAGTGGCACTTGCACTAGCAAATTGTCGGTATTGGGCAGATGCAGTGTGTGCACTAAATTCCCAAATTATTTATGAAAGGTATATTAAACAGTTTATTTTTCCCCCCACAGTGGTCAAGGTCAAGATGGTTCTTTGACTGGTGAAGCTCCAGAGAGTATGACTTTCAAAGAACGCCAGCGATTGTTTTCACATGGACAAGATGTGTCAAATAAAGTCAAGGCATCAAGAAAACTGATGGAGTTGGAGAACGAACTCAACATAAAATAAAACTGGAGCCTTAGCAGGATTGAGCGCAATGCCTCCGAATTGAAGAGGAGAGCATCCGTGCTCCTTTTGTGTAGTGAATTTGATTTCCCTAATAATTGGACTGTTAAATATGAGTTAGGTATATTGCAATAGCAAGAGAGACAATTTTGCTTACTTTCAGTGAGAACTGTTAAAGATATATTATAATAAAGCACTGTAAAGTATGTTTTAATTATAAAAAGAAAAATGAATCACATGAAGGGTGGTATATTTTAGTTTTCTTTTAATGGTTTCGGGTTAATAGTTTTTGGAGTTTAAAAAAAAGAAAGAAAGAAAGAGCCGAAGTAGCTTACGGTCATGTGGAATCTTTTATAATGACTAGTTTAAACCACCAATGTTATTTTTTTAGCTGTCGTTGCAGAAAACATTTCTAAATTTCTCTGTTGGTGTAAACTGAATTTCCAAGTTAAAAGATGATTCTGTTAAATAAATAAATCTTTTAAATCCTGTTGTGCTTCTTAACGGTAAAGCAGTCTGGGTCGGTTCCATTGGGTGTGGTTCAGATCGTGTAATGTATTTGTGTTAAGGCACAAGCTAGGGGAAAGTCATTAACAATAGTGTATATAAGCAGGTTGGTACATACTGTAATACATCTAAATTTCCCAGATTTCTAGAGCCGAGTCTAATTCCACACTTCTATCTGCCAATGGGACTGAATTTTATAAACTCTGAAATCAGTCCTTATGTTTCCATGGACCAAGATGAAACTGGTTTAAATTTAAACACTGCCAACCCTAGGTTTGTGGGCTAGCAGTCTCCAGCTCCTTGTGAGGGTGGTTAATTAATGGACAAAGGGTTGTTAATTTTTTGGAAAATATGTTTAAGGCTTCTGTGTTTTGGTGTTTATTCATTTTATTTTTCGGTGCTTATTTTCAGCTATTTTCAAGTTTTATGTAAATCTTTTTTTTCAGGGCTTTCATTTTTGATATGTTGTATGAAATTAGTGTTTTCAGCTACTTTCCAAAATGTTTGAGCATTTTTTTTTTCTGTCAAAATCTGTATAGTAGTATCTCGACAGTATTTGCACACTTAAGTTGTTCCTTCTTTCCTTTGCTGTGTGCCACAGTGAAATCCCTATGGTCACGGGCACATTCTTCTGGGCTTTTTGTGTGTAGGCATTTTTTACATTTTGCCACAATTTGCAATTCTATTTTAAATCCACTGTATCTTAACTGTAATACAGTTTTAAATCCTGCTAACAACCCTGCATTCCTGATTGTAATCTTGTTTTAAATCTCGCAAGCAGAGTCTCCAATAGAAATGTAGGAATGTGCTGTCACTCAGTAGTTGGGGTGGGTTTAAAGTTTTCAGAACGAATCAATGATAGATACAAGACAGGAAGGCGGGACATTGCCCAGCTGCGCTGCAAAATGTATTTTTTCATTTATAGTAGGTTTGATTTTTTCAGTGGGAATGGGGTGATGTCACTTGAATTGATTAATCATTTCCACTGTTTTTCCGGTGGTTTACAGTGTTTATTGGCTATCCATCGATTTATTTTTTGTTTTTTGGTGTCAGGGGTGTTTATCGGTTAAAACCGAAAATCAGAAGCCCTAAATATATTTAAAGAAATATTGGAGGTCGGTGAAAAATATTTTTAAATGTGATTTATATGAAAATGTGATGCATACCATTTAATGTAATGCACAGCTGAAGATTGGATTGTACCGTGGTTGTAACTAGTGGCAGCTCCAGTTTCATATCAAAGCTATAATCTGGTTTCATGGTGTAGATGGAAACAGCAAATGGCATAATTAACACTCAGTCGACAATTGTTTTGAAAATATGTCTTCAGTCTGCTTGTTTTCTTAGTTTATAGTATGACTGAAATTACTTGCAAGGAAAATGTTCCCCATATCCTATCCATTTGATAACACTTTTTTAAAATTTTCTTTTGGTGTTTACAACTGCTTTAAACAGTCTTTTAATTACTAAACTGTTTTGTTTTACATGAGGATTTTGGAAGTAAAAAAATACATATATATATATATATATATATATATATATATATATATATATATATATATATATATGGGACTTAAAGTAATTCGAATGCTTAACGAACTTGACGACTTCTAAGTGGAACTGAGTAACTCATTTATTGTCTATGAGAAGTTTCGATCGGCTAATTGATCTGCAGATACCAGGTGAAACTAGATGAAAAGATGTTTGTACAAATTCAGCATGTAAGCGTATATTATATATATAATATAGATATATATAGATATATATACTATATATATATATTAGATAGATATAGATTGAGATATATATATAGATAGATAGCTGAATTGTCTGTAGAATTTGTAACACACATCTTTTCATCTATTTCACCTGGTATCTGCAGATCAATGTGGCTCTTGACCAAGGGAAATGGCCCTCATACCATTTTCTCTTTTCTTTCTGCTGTACTACAAGTTTCTTAAGGTGTTTCCAAAAATTGTTTATTTAACTAGGCTTTTTTTTTTTTTTTTTTATTGGAAGGTTCAATTTTAAAATTGTGCTTTTACCATCTGTATGAAATGAAGGGCAGCCTGTACTGAAGTTATGTGAGAAAATATTAGCAGTTCTCAAAATAACAAACCTGTTTCTGTAATACATTCCTCCATGTACTGCATACGTATTTTACGTTTTTAATAAAAGGACAAGTTGAGTTTGTCTGGATTTTGTAGGACTTTCAACGTCTGTTGTGGTATGAGTGCTTTCTCTAAGTGGGTTTATTACTGAAAGCTTTGAAAAACTGCTGTAGTTTATTTAGACTATTTCACTTGCAACCTATTTTTAATAAACTGTCTTTTTATTATGTATTAGATGGGATTGTCCTTTATTTTTCTTTAACTGCTATTATGCTGTGAGTCATTTCGTAAGTGTTTTTTGGTTAATGTGTTTTTTGTGTTTTTGCATGGACATAATACCTCTGCATTAAGCAGACCATTTCCATAAGTTTACAAGAGCCCCTGTTGTAATTCTGAGGGTTGGCTTGCGTAGCAGCTTGACAACAAGCTGGCTGTGCCAACTTAATGGGGGTTTTCTGCTGGTTGTACATTTAAAAGATAAATACATGTACAGGCTTTGCACAAATCAGGGGCAGTGTACACTTTTTGATTAAAATAAATAAAGTATCACATTTTTATATAGCTTGAAGTATTCCCATGCCTTCCTACAAAAGTACTATAACCAGCCGAGATGTAGTTTTTGTCACAATTCATTTTACTTTTTCTTAATGTTTGTTTCCAGCTGTACAAGGGTGCCTGTTTTAAAACCTTTCTTAAGCCTATCAGATTTCTTTCTGGTGTAATGTGGTTTGCAATATCAGTGTATATCATGGGTCATCATTTGAATGGCAAATGGTACAGAAAGATAACACGTAAAAAATAAAGTAAAAAATAAAATATAATTTAACTTAAAATAACTATTGTAATTACAGTTTGAAAACATAGAGCCTGCTTCTGATGTCAGCATTTTTCTGTACACCACGTACAATTTTCTGCAGCAGGGAGCAGTTACAAACTTGGTTCCTATTACACTGAAGTAAATCCTAATGACAAATAGGTCGAAACAGCCTGTGTTTTCACCATTGACCAAGAACAAAAAATACTATTGCAACAATGACCTGCTAAGGATTTACATATATTGGACAGGAGTTTATTGTGCAAACACTTTTTTTTTTGTAGATATTGGGGGGGGGGGGGGGGGGTTTATATACCATTTTTACCAAATATAATCACTTGCTGTTTTTCACTCACTGTCCTCTTACTATGCGATTATGAGGACCCTCTCTATGTGCCTGCACTGGTTTTCATTAAAAAAAAAAAAAAAAAAAAAAAAGGCATGATGCAGATACCAGAATACATGATTCTAAGTTGATTATTTTGGACTTTCTCTTACAGCAACAGAAATATTATGTACATTAAAGTACTTCAGCAATTTACATTTAAGCTTTTTATATACTACTTTATTTTGTTCATTCAAGTGTTTAAATGAATAAGGATTTTTTTTTTTTAAATGTGAAAGGCAGGAAATATTGGAGCTACTATGGAACCTCTGCTCCGGCTCCATGCTCAGGCGCACTCCAGTGTCCCAGCTCCAGCTCTAACATCCCCAGCTTCGGCTCCAGAGCGCAGCTCAGAAAACTGGCGACCTCTGCTCTGGCTCCGCCTTTACTTCCATTACGCTGCGTGCCAAGGGTTGTGGAATATAGAGAGAGAGCTGGTACAAAATGTTCTTTTGAGCCAATAGAGCAGTTTCAAATTTTGCTGCTGTTTTGCAGATTTTCACTATGGTAAAAAAAAAAAAAAAAAAAAAAAAAAAAAGCTATGTTAACAAAATCAGCAAATGATCATACTATAATTATTATAATAAATGCGATTATCTGAGCACAGTCCAGTAAATTTACATAAACATTGAAATCAAATTTCAATTACTGTACAATGAAAAGTATTATACATTTAAAAGTACTGTGTATTTTATTGAAAATATGGATGTAAAAGTATACACTGGAAATGAACTACACTTGAAATCTGCATGTCCCGTGGACGCTTTTATCCAGTTTGCTGTTCATAGGCCTGTATTATTGTATCCCAGCTTTTTTGACTGGCTGAGAAAGTTTTTGCGGGAATGTTGAAATCTGCAGCAACATCTTTCTTTTTTCTTCTACTGTGGTACATTATCTATTTGTTTCAACACCTCCACATTTGTCCGTCAGGATAATGTTCATTTGTGCACTGCATCATGGAAAAAGAACCATCAGTTTATAACATATTTTTAAATGCACAATAATGAAAACACAATATATATCATTTTTACCCTTTTATTAAGAAAAAAACAGTTATGCAAGTTGAAAATCTACCACTACACTCCGCCCAGATACTGTTATATATCGGTGCCTCTTGTGGTTTTGTAATACACCACGTGTACAGTCGATGTAGGTTTTATAACAACAACTTAATAAACCAATCGCACCCTCCTGGGTGTCATGAGAGTAATCGCGACCAATAGGAAACGCATCTAAAAATTGGGTGTGTCACGTGTTTACACAGGCAAGTGATGTGTTGTGTAATGTACCAATTAATTAAACACAGACGCTGGTTTCTTGGGAACAGGTTGACTGTCTTAGTTAAGGTATGGACTTTATATTTTTAAACTTCCGCCTTTATACTAAACGGCATCAGTTAAACGTCAATCTCTCAAATGAAATGCAAATCTTAACGAGGTTGTTGAGACTGTTTCATTAAGGTACTCTATAACTTTTCCAGTTGGTTACAACTAAAAATAAATACAGGGATTGACATAGAAAATGCATATGGTCGTAGCAGCGCTTTTTACTTGCTCAGCTGTAGCAGGTACAGTTGTTTTATGTGACGGGAAATTAATATCTGTTTGTAGAGGTACCAAAACTCAAAAAGTGTGTTGGGGGCAAAGTTAAAAATTGTTGTAGATGTTGAACACTAGGAAACCCCTGTGTTCTAAGCAAACAAGAAATACCTGTAAAAACGGAATGCACATGTTCCTAGTTTCTTAATGTTTTCATAACATTCATTGTGTTTAATTCTTTAGTAAAACAATGGCGCAGATATACCCTGATGTACTGTAATAGAAAATCCATCTTGACTGAGTTTGCTTCATTATTATGGTGTACTATTGAAATTTGCATTTATGTTGTTTTAAAATCAGGTTTAAGTAAGGAGTTAAATATATTTTTCTTTTAACAAATGAAGGATTGTAGTATTCATTAATAAATAGATATTCACCGTGCTGTCTCATCTTTGTTCTTTAGGGAACAATATCAGGATGCTTAAGACTGTTCAGCAAGCATTGTTTTCCACTGGACTACAATTGCCTAAATGGGAACCTGTAGAAAATAAGGTGAGGTAAAAACAGAGTTTCCCCAGTATCAAAATGCTGTAATCTTAGATTATTTTGCATATATGTTATGCAAAATATAGTCCCCAACACCTTGCTTGTGTTGTCGCTTGCAGCCCTTTCAGTACTATAGTAATGCATTTTGTTACTAGGCTGCCTTGTACAGCATGTGCAACAAATCCATGCACTGCACATTTCTAGATGCTTTCTCATGGTGCGTAATGAAACCCATTACTCTTTCTAAGGCCACAGATTACGAAGTTCGAAAGTATGAAGCCACAAAGTGGGCCAGCACTAAAGTAGTTGGAATGGAACTAGATCCGGCCATCAGCAAAGGATTTACGAGACTCTTCAACTACATACAAGGCAACAATGAGAAAAGTATTTTGCACTTGATCTATCTTTGTGTGTCTGTCTGGAAGAATAAACCTGAAAAGTGTTTAATAAACTACAGCCACAGTTAATACTGATTTCAACAGGTTTTGAAAAAAAATAAAATAAAATAATAATAATAATAAAATAAAAAAAAAAAAACAATTTTATAAAAAAAAAATATATATATATATATATATATATATATATATATATATATATATATATATATATATATATATATATATATATATAATTAAGTTCCTAAACTAAATCGTTTGTGTTTGAAAGCAAGTTCCAGTATTATTCCACTAGATGGGGCCAGATACACATTTTATAAAATAAAAAGAATTCAGTGGCAGCTGCATTCATTAAAGGCCCTATTAATCCATGCATGGGACAATTTATACAGTTGCATTGAAAAGTCTTGTGGTTGCAGTACAGAAGGACATTGATCTCTTCAAGTCCCTCCCTATCAACCCAACTCTATAGACATCAACTGGATTAACAACCCTGCATTTATTTTTATTTTTTTTATTATGGCTGGTGTCCCTCCTGTTTTTTTTTTCCCCCAACTGTACTATTAATTACTTAATTGGACCAAATAAGTGCTTATTAAAAACTTAATTGGTCCAGTTAATTAATTTAGGGTACAGCTGGAACAAAAACCAGGAGGGACACCTGCCCTCCAGGACCAGGACTGGACCCTACTGTTCTAGACTATAGTTGCCATCTTCACAGTCAAGACAAGTTTCATAATACCATTTTTTTTAATGCATCAAAACACACTTCAGAAATAAAAAGCTCATGATTTAAAGCGTTGGGATGTTAATCTATATCAGAAGAAAATAACAATATCATTCATCCCTGAGTAAAGATTGAACTTGATGTAGTGCTCGAATTGCAGAAGCCACCATATTTACAAGTTACAATGTCATACAACACATTTTGGGGGAATTTAGTTCTGGCTGGTGACCTGGCTTGAAGTTATGCTAATTTAGGCTATATCTTGACCAACCCATTGCTTGAAAAAAAGTTATGTTGTAATTGTGTTACTGCCCACTAAAGATTAGGACCAAAAATGTGTGGAACCAAGCTAACTAAAGTGAAGGGTCAGTGCATTAACCCATTGCACCAGTTATACATCGCTCCCCATGTAAGATTAAAGTTGTATCCCCCCCCCCAGAGGTGAAAATAGAGATGACCGTTCCAGTGACCTGCTTGGTGGACCCAGGTGCAGGACCGTTCTGTGAGACAACCTTTACCACCTCATTCTATATACCTGAAGAACATCAGGCTGATCCTGTAAAACCGTCTGACCCAGACGTCTTTATTGAACAAAGACCTGAGCTTACTGTGTTTGTCAGGTATGTTGTAATAAAAGTAAAAAGTAGTATTTTTGTATATGCCCAGTAGAATCTGTATTCTAACATGTCAGAACTCAGCATGTGTGTAATATATAAAACACAATTAGAAGTGTGTAGTAAGACATTTCTTACGATTAATGTAAGTCAGAAAAGGATGTCAAGTAACTTCCCCAAACAACTCACTGTGACTGTATTAATTCAACTAACTTTTATATTGTTCTGGTATTTTGAAATGTATTATTCATGACCAACCTTTTAGCTAATTGTCATTTTTATTGAAAAAAGGAAAAGGTTGATAACACAGTGTAACAATTTATTTATTTATTTTTTTGTTCCTGGGTAGTAAGTGTTATTTCCTAATTGCTTATGCCTCAAAAGTATAGAAAATGGCTATTATTCCCCACAGACTTTGCTTTTGTGACCAGGACAGTGATATTTCAAAATATCACTATTTCCAATGGGAAAACGGGCAAATGTGTGTCTTTTCATTCACATAAAGTCAGAAAAAAACAACATATGAATCCAAATTAACATGTATTTATACTAAAGTAATACAAAAATGACTACAAAAAAATTTAGAAGTGAGTAGTTTTTCGAGATTTACGATTATACTGTAAATAGAGTATAATCGTAAATCTCGAAAACTACTCACTTCTAAATCTTTTGTAGTCAACGAAAAATTGTGTTACATAGTGTAATGCATATACCGTTAAGTGGTAGGTGGTATCAGTTGTACCAAAGCCGGTGACCAATATTGAGGTATATGGTTCAGTTCAATTGTGTGGAATTAAGCAGGAGAAAATTGCGCTCCAATTGGCTAACAGAAGCTCAGCAATCTATAAGAGTGACAGAATATTATATTGTCATTTGCTGTTTTTGTTGTTGTATACTAACACAAGTTCTCCATTTCAGAGTATTCGGTGGGTTTACAAATGCACAGAAGGCTCAAGGAGAACTCATAAAGCTGTCTCAGAGTTTGCAACGAGATGGGCAGCAATTTGAGGAAAATGTGTATTACACAGCTGGGTATGACAGCCCCTTCAAATTATTTAACAGAAAAAATGAGGTTTGGCTGATTAAGAAGACCGGCGAAGACGTCAAAACAGAAGCGTAAATGCCAGTGTGGTTAGTGCAGTTTTGATTGTCAGAAATTTTATATGAAGGGATTTTTTTATTTTCTTGATTGAATCACTAACTAACACTAAATGTTGTGCATCCAAGGAAGCCTAATGTGAGACTGTGCCTTTGGTAGTTTGCAGCTCATGTACTGGTTCAATATTTAACAAAAATATATCAAATAGACAAGTCAGCAAAAAAAAAAAAAAAAAAAAAACCTTAATCATAGGTGCAGCATTTTTAGAAGCTTCAACTTAATTAGTACTGCTTTTATTTTGGTATTTACTTATGAGCCTGAACCAGCTGTTTTAAAACGAGCAAAGAAAAGCTATCCACCTCACTGAGATACGGTTATATTTTATAGATTATGCATAACATGGGAACAGGGCAATATATCAACTTACCATCAAGGTGATTTGTTGTTCAAGGTAAACACTGACAGCTGTGTTGATGGTTTCCCTCTTTCTTTCATTTTAAGCTGTCCAGTACGCAACCCCTTAATGTGCTAACACCTCCTAGAACTGTAATGTATAACTAATGTATAATCTCCAGTGTAAGATGAGAAGCTCATTGAATCTTGGTATCTCTACATAATCCCATTATGGCATTTTCATGGCATGGGTTCTCTGACTCATTCATTTTAATACATATTTAAAAGGAAGATATGTGCTTGAAGGGCCCTTATGAAACAAATACAGTAGATTTTTTTTTTAAATAGTCACCAATTGATTTTACAGTTTTTCGCCCAATTTGAAATATTCAATTGTATTTTAGGCTCAGCTCACCGCTATCTCCCCTGTGCCGACCTTTATTACAGAAACAGAGACAAACTCAGCAGATTTGCTTTATTTAAAGCATGTAATCGCAGCATTTGGTGCTCTCGTAAAAGCTTCTGAATTTTGTAATGAAGACCAACATGTTCAACTGCAAATGAAAAAGTCACGACCAGTTTTCACTATAATAAAATAAATAGTCTACAAAAGGTTTTCCCCTCTTTCAAAAAAGGTTCTTAAAATGTACAAATTCTGTAAAGTCAAAAGGTACTTTTACAATTTCTATATATTTACAAACAATATAAAACTGCACAGGAATGTCCAATTGTGTCACTCGTAAAAAAGTAAAAACACTGAGCGCACAAATTGTTTTTTTGTTGTTGCTGTTTTCATTAACAGGTTTGCCAAAAGAAAAACTGTTAACATAAAATATGTTTGACTCCTTTAACATTCACAAATAGGGAGCTTAAAAAAAAAAAAAAAATAAAAAAATAATAAAAAGAATCTTTGGTTTTCAAAAAGTTAGCAAGTCATATCAGTTGGTCAAAGTTCAATTTAGATCAAAACAAAACAGTCATTCTTCGAGTTCAAATTAAGAAGTTCTTTTAAAATGGCGTTATTTTGATGATTATACTATATATATTATATATATATATATATATCTATATATAATATATATATATAGCATAATTATTATATATATCTATATATATAAACAATTTGTAAAACAATATTTTAAGAACCTCACGTTTAGACAAAATTTGATTTAGAATAGATCTTTCCAAAAAGTTTAAAAATGGATTTACACAAAAGTGTGAGACCGTCACGGTATTATAACAAAATTGTTTTTGTGGAGTACCGAAAAACGCCTCGACAGGAAACCAAAAAAAATGGTCATTAAAAACTTTTACAATATGTGTTTAAACCCTTTCCATTTTAGATATTGCTACAAAATGATTAGAGGCCGGATTTGAGGCCTGTGTTGATGAGCCATCAACAGGTGTTATTGCAAGAGTATTCATTGTTATCAAAATATTTATGCACTACAAAAATACACCACTTGAAGGAAGAAGGGGTTACATTTTCCATGGTGGAGTATTGGGAAGCAATATTTTCTTTAAAAAAAAAAAATAAGGCTGATGTAGTATTTTGCACCATCTATTCTAAGAAGCAGCTTTGCAGTGCATCTCACAATTCAATGAAAAAAAAAACCACAAAACACAATCTTGTTACCTTTGCTTGTGCATTCTTACATAAAGTAATTCAATATTTTCCTTTTGTCAAAATTCTAGAAGAAACAGCTTGCCTTCAGTTCCAGCCCGGCTACTTTCTTCAAACAGTAGCACCACTCATGTCAGCTCAACCTAAACAAATATAAACTTGACACTACCTGAAAACGTACACCCCTTTACCACCTATTGCTCAGTTACAACCTATTTCTGCCTACTGTCATTTCCTGCAAAGTAATTTATGAAAATAAACAAAAACATTGCAGTCACAATTCATTTGAAATCCTTAACCTAAAAAACAGACACGAAAAATAGTACATTTTTGCAGGCAAGCTCTTCCTTCTGTTTACAGTTCATTTTCTCCCAGAGCCTTACCTCTCTAAAGCAGTTACTATTAGGCTTTGTGCGGGACAGTCCTGGCCCTAAGCAAGCTTGCTTCTCTTTAAAGTCTCAAGCTTACAACAGTTCTCACAGAAATGTCCAAATTTAAATGTCCCCCAGCCCTTAACTGCTTTGTTCCTTCAAGTGCCATTGCAGTTCTCAGGGGGATACATTTTCTCTGAATTCTCAGAGCAGTCTATTTGGGGACTAGTCTCTTCTTTCAATGGCAAAGTATATACTGAGTTCTGGCTGCTTTGATTCCAGCTTGTGGGCATTCCATTCACATTCCCCAAGCTGGAAGCGGACTGTGAGTGAATTGATTCTGCCAGTTCACCTTCTCCCTCACAAATGACTGTCATTGGGCTGCTGAGAATGCGGTTCCGGGCATTGTACCTACTGCTGGCAGCCGATGGAGGCGTGCGTGAGCGACTGTACTTGGTGCCTGAGAGGAAGGCACTCCTGGGTAGAAGCCCCTCGGTCTTGACCCATTCATCCTGGGCTGACTTGTTCTTCCCAGGGGAACTGCTAGGGCTGTCAGGGAGATCCAGAGTGGACTCTGAGCATGTCCTCTGGAATTTGGGAGCTGTGTTTTTCAGCATCTCTGTGGCAGACATGCGGAAGCTGGTCTCGGAGCGGCTGCCCTTCTTCAACAGTAGGGCCTTGAAGGTGTCACTGCTGGTGGCAGATTTGCGTATGCTGCGCTGGATGGAGCCTGTCTGACGGTGTGGCGAGGCCAGGATGGGGACCCCACAGGTGGGCGTGACAGGGGGAGATGTGGAGTGGTTCCGCGCATGGTCCTCCTCAGAGTCCTTCCTCCCCAGAACTCTCCTTTTGGATCTGGGAATTGGAAACAAAACAATCATTTTTGGGGAGACGTTTGGTTTTCTTCATAAAAACAAAATAAATACTCATAAACAGCATTATTTATAATGTATTCTAGCATCCATTAGGGAGTAAACTGTATTATTTATAGTTTTGGATCCAGATATATTGAATAGACACTATTCTTGGAAGAGACTAGCACAGTTACTAAGCTTTTGCTACAGTGCAAGCATTTCTAAAAGGAATTAAAAACATTATTTACAAACTAATTTTTTTTATACTGCCTGTTTTAAGCCACGCCTTCCATGAGGCACAATCTGATGCAGCACAATGTTAACATTTTAAATTATCCTGAATCCAAAACAATGCTTTATGCCTTTTTAAATTAGAAATACCAAAAATTGAAAGCGTAGAAAATGAACACTGGCACTGTAGGGTTAGGAGAGTACTGCGATGTATCACGATTTTCTCTTAAAGAACTAAACTAATACTTCAAAAGCTGAATTACACTATCAAGATATTAACATCTTTATTGCTATTGAAAAAAAAAGAACTGCGATAAATATTTCATAATATATACAGTAAAATACACTAAAACAAACCTGTTGGGGTCCAAGCCTTTTGTTCATTAGATCTAGGGACTTGCTATAGCAAAAGGACAATCAAAATGAACTATAAACTGTTGGAGTAAGTTACTCTAGAAAGGTGAATGATACCACCACTTCCCACAAAACCAAACCAGGTAACTACAGATCAAAACGCCTGACTTCCATTATATGTAAACCTACGGAAACTATAACATCCAAAAAGAAAAAATGACCTATATGCTAACAGTATCCTGGGAGACAGTCAGCATGGTTTTAGGAAAGGGAGATCATGTCTAATTAACCTGCTTGATTTTTTTGAGGATGCATCATCGACAATGAATAACTGCAAAGCATATGACATGGTCTATTTAGATTTCCAGAAAGCTTTTGACAAAGCTCTGCATAAAAGATTAATTCTCAAACTGAACGCAGTAGGGATTCAAGGAAATGCATGCACATGGATTAGGGAATGGTAACGTACAAAACAGAAAGTACTGATTAGAGGAGAAACCTCAAAATGAAGCAAGGTAACCAGTGGTGTACCACAGTGATCAGTATTAGGTCCTCTGCTATTCCTACATTAATTAGATTAGGTTCTGGTATAGTAAGCAAAATTGTTAAATTTGCAGACGACTCAAAAATAGGAGGAGTAGCAAACACCGCTGCAGCAGCAAAGGTCATTCAAAATTATGTAGACAAGATTCAGAACTGGGCAGACACATGGCAAATTTCATTTAATAGAGAAAAGTGTAAGGTACTGCACGCAGGCAATAAAAATGTGCATTATAAATATCATATGGGAGACACTGGGAGACACAATCTATGAAAAAGACCTAGGAGTTTATGTTGACTCAGAAATGTCTTCATCTAGACAATGTGGGAAAGTTATATAAAAGGCCAACAAGATGCTCGGACACATTGTGAAAATTGTTGAATTTAAATCAAGGGAAGTAATGTTAAAACTTTACATTGCATTAGTAAGACCTCATCTAGAATAGTGTGTTCAGTTCTGGTCACCTCGCTACAAAAAGGATATTGCTGCTCAAAGAAGAGCGACCAGAATTATTCCAGGCTTAAAAGGCATGTCATATGCAGACAGGCTAAAAAAACTGAATCTGTTCAGTCTTGAACAAAGAAGAATATGATGGGATCTGATTCAACATTCAAGATTCTAAAAGATATTGACAATGTCGACCAATTGGACTTTTTCAACCTGAAAAATGAAACAAGGACCAGAGGTCACAAATGGAGATTAGATAAAGGGGCATTCAGAACAGAAAATAGGAGGCACTTTTTTTACACACAGAATTGTGAGGGTCTGGAACCAACTCTCCAGTAATGTTGTTGAAGCTGACACCCTGAGATCTTTCAAGAATCTATTTAATGAGACTGGGATCAACAAGGTACTAACAACCAAATGAGCAAGATGGGCCAAATAGCCTCCTCTCGTTTATAAACTTTGTTATGTTCTTAACATGCAAGTAGGAAAAAAGACCAGGGTTTAGGTGCATGGCTTGGTCTTTACACTGTTTTATTCAGGATGTACTGCCGCTCTAGTAGAAGAATGTTTTTCAAAACGTGCAGTTAGGAGTGGAAAACAGGATAGAAAATGTAGCAAGACAGTTACCTGTGTATAGCTGCAAACAGATCATCTGTAGTTCTGGGTCTAGTTGGTGTAACCATCTCTTCAGAACTTTCTCCACAAGTACTTGATACTGGAGATAGGTTAGCTGTGTTTGTTTCAAAAACCTCACCTGCGAAAGATATGGTTTGTGTATTGTAAATACAACAAAAAAACATACTAATGATAAACTAAGGGCAAAGGCCCAAGTATTTTACTATCCCATATTTCTGCCCAATTTTTCATTCCATTCCCTCCCCTGTATTCTCATAACAGCCCCACTTGGGTTGGCTGGTGCAGATTTCTCTCCAGTTTTCCTCCTCCACTCATGTCGGACATTTGCCCTTTCCAATTAAAAAGGATGGAGGGCTGTAATCCTGCAGCAATCAAATCACTGGTCTGAAACTGTGCTGAGAAAATACAAGAAAAAATAAGTGTGATCCTAGAGGTAATCACACATGCAGTGCCAGCGGTACCTTACAGCACACACTGTAAGAGAATGGAATATTTGCATTCTTCCAAAACAGGCTAGCTTGGGCTCCTGAACAATGTTGTGCATCGAGGGTCGGATTCAGCTGGAGGCAAAATCAATTCTTGATGAATTATATTACCCTTGTTAAAGAAAGAACTTTTAGTTCCAGTCACAATAGATACAAGCTAAATAAATAGTAAGATACATAAAATATAAAAATAAATTACAGAAAACAGTAAGAGCTTTCTAGTGTACACTGGCCACAATGGAATGATTCAGTTCAGCACGCAGCAAAGATAAGAAATTATCACCCTCCACACATCCCTTTAACTGTTCGGTAGTTTAATAGAAATCAAGCTGGCATTGCCCAGTAGGATTGTGGATTTTTTTAGCAGTGCAGCACTAAATTGACGAGTACTTGAGAAAGTACTTGTCTCTTTGTTCTAAAGCACAGATCAGAGTGGCCTATAAACTTATCTTGATTCTGTATATAACAGGTGGTAGTAATACTGCTACAACTGTTTGGTAGCTGTGATATCTTAACAAAATATTGCATTGTGTGCATCATTTTTTCTATCCTTTTTTGTTAACTATACATTACACAGAAACAAAAGAAAGTAAGTAAACGGATATAATTACTATTTGCACACTGCTTTCGTCATAATTTCTGAACATTAACACTATTAATAATATCAATAACTTACCACTTTCATCTTCATTGGAGCTTATGGATCCTGACGCGCTGCTGCCTCCATCAACATCCAAAATATTTTTGTTGTCTGAAAGGGTCTGTTCCTCCTGCTGGACAAGAAAGGTCTGAATCTTCCAAAAGCCATCTGCAGTACTCTCACTGGAAAGAGAGTCACTGGCTACAGGAGTGGAGCTACCAGAATCTGTCTCCTCTCCACTCGGTAGCACCTTGAGTGGGCCATTCTCCACCTCACTGTTTCCAGTAGTAATTGAAACACTGCTCTGAGGGCTTAGGACCTTTGTTACACATACTTTGGTCAAGTCTTGATTCTCTGATTTGCTCGACAATGTCTGCCCAGGCGGCACAATAAGGGTTAGGTTGGGTTTCTTTGAAAAGACAAGCAGTATCTTTTCAGGAGGGGTGGTGTTGCCTGCTTTGCTTGGAGATGCTTCGTTCTCCTGAAGTGAGGTTGTGTTAGTGCAAGGCTGAAGCTCATCTGTTGTACCTGAGAAGACATCCGCCTTATTCGATATTGTTGGCATTTCAGACATGCTATTGCTAGTGGCTAGACCCAATTTTGCCTCAGAGATCTGGTCATCCTTAGCAATAATTACCTGGAAGTTCTTAACCACTGTTGGTGGTTTCTTCAAACCATTTACCTTGGAACTAGTTTGCAATGAAGTTGGATGCTCCAGTAATTTAGGCTTTTCCGGTGATGAATGATTTTGGGAATCAATAAGTTCATGTTTTACCTGATGATTTTGGGTAGTCTTTTCAACTTCTATTAATTCTGGCTTCCTGACAGACCTCAACTGCACCATCTTAAGGGCTTTTGGTGTGATGAGTGGCATCATTGTCTTACTGGATTCAGGCTGATTAGTAGGCCTCTTTCCCTTATCATTGGAAGCAGGATGCTGATTGTTGCAGATACTGAGAGGATGTGTAGGTTTAATGGCATATTTTAGGGCTTTCAGGTTGAGTGGTGGAGCCGGTGGTGGAGCCACAGCAGGTAAAGGGGGTGCAGGAGGAGGAGGAGGAGGGGGAGTAACAGGAATATGAACAGGAAAAATAGGTGGAGAAGGCAGACTGTGGGGAACATCAATTGTAGAGGAAAGATCCAACAGGACCTCCGGTGGAGGAGGAGGGAAGCTGGGAGAAGAGGGGGGTGGAGGTGAGGCGGTGGGTGCAGTTGGAGAGGTTATTGCAGAAACTTGTGGGAGTAGTGGTGGGAGTGGTGGTGCAGGTGGGGGAGGAAACAGTTGAGTTGCAGTAAAGACAGGCAATGGAGTTACCATGGTAGAGCTTGGGGGAAGTGGAGGGGCCTTTGGCGGACCACAGGGAAGAGAAGGATCCATGACAGGGCCAGGAGGGAGAGGAGGAGGGACAGGAGGAGCCATAGGTTGAGTTAATGGAGGTGATGAAGGGGGTGGATTCATGGGGTTAGCATGATTCCTTGGTGTGTCAGAAGTGATTGATGACAAGGATGTAGAAGAGGAGGAGACAGATGATAACAAGGATGACTTCCTTTCAGGCACTTTTGGCTTGGATTTCCCACCTGCAGGTGATATAGACCTCAAGAAGACTGGCACTGGAGTGCCAGCAGTGGGGGTATTAGATTGGCTTGAGTACCCGCTGGATGGCGAGGTTACTCTGTGCACCTTATCAGGAGAGGTGTCCATATTTGTCTTTACGGATGTTCCTGGTCCTTGTTGCGGGTTGAAAACCCTTGACCCACTGGGGAGATTGCCACCATCGCCATAATCCCCAGGAACTGCATCAGCACTTTCCGACCTGAGCTGGTCGTTTTGGACCCCAGTGAAGTCTATGTAATATCCCCAGGCATCAGCGTACTCTGACCTGATACTGCTGGTATCACTCTGAGAAGGAGTGACAGGGCAAATGGAGTAGATGTTTGGCCCGGAGGTGGACATGCCACTGCTGCTGGCACTCACTGTGCTCTGGCTGCGGGAGCGCAACACCCAGGGGTCATCATAGTCACTGGAGGGGCTCTGTTGTGGGGTTGACCCACTCTTGCACTTCGGGTTGGGCTGTAGCGATTGCGCAAAGGTATCTATCAGTGTTTCGTTCAAGATAGGATCATTGGAGTTAGACTTTTTCCCTGGTTTACGTTTTAAGGAGTCGGTCCTAAAAGGGGGCAGAGGTGGCTTCTTTGACTTCTTCATAGAAATGGTACGTGACAGTGACTTATCGCTGTTCATGCTCAACCTGTCATCCTGGCTTTGATGGGCTCTACTTTCATACATACTGTGTCTCGAGTTCCCCATACCACTGGTTCCATACTGGCTTCTGGCTTTAAGCCCAGAGTCGAGATGCATGGAGGTGTAATAACCATCATTGTCCATGGAATACAAGGAGCTTGTGTCAGTTTTATTAGAACTTCTCTCTAAGCTACTATAAATGTGATTGATCGTCGTGGAGCAGCTTGATGTCAAAGACTTATGAGGCAGGACATTCTCAGGTGTGTCATATATCCACTGATCAGCAGGGATTGTGCTCCTGCTTGGGAAACTGCTTTCCGAGTAGCTTGAATCACTTCTTGCATCCTTCATGCTGCAGTCGCTTCTTCCATCCAAAGTACTGCACTGTGATCCTGTCTCTGTGTTATTTCCTGTACTCAAGGACACAGCTGAGTCGCAGCGAGGTGACATTGTTGCAGGGGTAAAAGAAGAATCGTGTTCTTCCTTCAAGTCAATCCCATTGCTCATGGATATAGTACTCATGGGCCTTGCTGGTGCATATGCAGATGCTAGGTTTGTCTGGTTATTTGATTTCCTTGAACTTTGAGAGGTGTGAATGGTTATCACCTCTGTCGATGAGGATAGAGTGGCATTGGGTATGACGCTTGTTGAGTAAGTTGCGTGAGGGGACACCACACAGGCTGGGCTTGTCACTCTGTCGCTTTGGAAGCTTCTTGCTTTCTGGGACCTGGGCCTTGGTAGGATTCCTGTCATGGATGTATTTCTCAAATGGATCACGCTTTCATCCACTTGAAGTTTGCTGATCTGCCGAGGCAAGGTACTGCAAGAGGTCTCTTCAGATTTATATACAGCGCTATCAGGTTTCTCCATTGACTGCAAGGACACCCTTGCTCCAGATCTTGGCAGGCTATGGAAACGCAGGTCACCATTAACTTGTGGAACACATAGGACTCCCACAGTATCACTGACCGTAGACATGTTCCCAGAAGAGTTGGACAGGGACATCTGAGCAGCAATACCTTGTCCCTTCTGTGCGCGAATTCGTCTCACTGATGGCTGCACTATTTTTATTTCTTCTGTCTGACAGCTGGAATCTCTCGTCTCTGATCTCCGCAAGGTAGAGTGCCCACTACCTATTCTACCTAAAGTAGAATATTGACCTGGGATGTACATTGAGTAACCCCGGAGTTCATTATGCCCAGCTGCAAAAAACAAAGAGAGAGAAAATATATTTGTACAAGTATTTTCAACTCCCTTGGTTAACCCCATATAAATACCATTGTCTAAATAGTCCTTTAACAAGATAGAAATCCCTCTGGTCTTTTATCCCAGGAGTGATTTATTGACAACCTAATTAGCATCGTTTTCTGGTCATCCGTAAATCTGCAAAGAGATAAGCAAATGGGCAACCCACCAAATGCTCAACCTAATTCAGAAGGTGCCTACCATGGAAAACCCTACCAAGAGCCAATAAACAACAGCTGTGGCATATGTTTTCTTCTTTTGAACTAAAGAGATTTATTTTACAGACCATCACATTACATTATATAAGTACATCAGATAAAAAAACAACAAAGAAACATATTAACCATAACAAATTATTGACTTAAGTGCACTTTTTTTTTTAAAAGACTTAATTTAAAAGTTGTTATTTCTAAGGAGCATGGAAAATAACATCTTGATGGCACTGAACAGTGTTCTTACATTTCTAAAATGTTTTTTTCTGCATTCCAAACATGTTCTGTAGCAGCTCTATGTACATATATGAGAACTCTTTCCTTGTCACCCAAGCTCTTAAACTGCCAAGGGACAAAGTCACCAGGGCAGTTAGATAGTCAGATGTCAAGCAGGACAAATAATTGTCTGAAGTCATCAACTTAGAGACACAGAACAGCTGACAAAAAACACCACCCACAACAGAAAGGTTAGGCAGAAGCTGTACAAACACCATCAAATTGTAATTTTCACACTATATACTCCTGATGGAAATTACACATGAAGATAACTCAATTCTACCAGCCCGTGGGAGTTGGGCTCTCATCCAGCAGGGCTTGAGGAACAGCTGCAAAGCAAGGAATCCACAGAAATGTTGTAATGGTGTCTGATACCTGACACTTAAGAGCTTTTAAAACAACATGCACCATTTTCTAGCAATGTTGTCCCCCATGCTGATGCCCTTCCCTCCTAACCCACACTCCAGACTAAATTAATGCAATAATACAATCTGTAATAATATATGGGTATGTGCTGATCTACAAATGCAAACCATGGCTTAACCCTGAGGATTTAGTAACATACAGAAAACTATGGCATGCATTTTTAAAATTATTACCAAAGAATAACACAGGATGAAAATGATAAGATGGCCTGAAACATCACAGTATACTAGAGACGCAGAATAATGACGAAATAACTTATGAAGCTGGATTCCCAAATGGCCTAGTTGTAACCGTACTGTTTACCAATATTAGTGCATGATAATGTGTTGGGCATTTTAACACTGACCTACTCAATCTTGTCTCTTTGCTAGCAAACAACTAGTCTAGAAAAATCTGCCAGGGGGTACAAAACACAATTGAACCCAACCCTCACCCCTGTCAAACAGGGCGTGTCTATGGATCGTTTTACACCACAAAACAATGAGATACTGTATAGTATATGCTGTTGTGTGGTACATGCAAGTTATTGGGGGTAGCTCACAAGTACCTATTGCCCGCTCTCTCACCTTTGAAGACGCCTTTTTTTTCATTTCTCAACATACAGGGTTGTTATAAAAAAAAAAACAAGAAAAAAAAAACACTTTTGAATGGAATGTTTAATGTGACTTTTACCACCCATTAACCTCTCATAATATATGAACTCAATTAAACATTCCCTTGATCACACAACTTCAAGTGGTAAATTGATAAACAAACCCTGAAAATATCATTAATACAAACCCTGTGTAAGACCAGAAAAAAATGGACTCTGCTTTATTGCAACCCCCTTTAGAGGCTATCAGACTGTATTTGTATGACGGTTGATAAATGAAATGAATTAATTATAGGAGGCTAATGAAGGTGGGGGGATAGAATACAGTACTGATAAGCCATACCTAGTTCCATCTGGATGTTGTCGGGAACCCCTGTAATTGTCTTTCTCCTTTTGACTTTCTTCGGACATCTTACCACAGTGTCAGTGTTAACTAAGGACCGCCGGATGACGGCCTGACGGTCAAAAGTCTTCCCTGATGTAAAGCAGCAGAGCAAGCAAACAAACCAGTGGTTAATGACAAGCATGCAGAGTTCATGCTGTGATGACAAATACAAAATATGCCCAAACTGTATATTGACATGGTCTGTTAGTGCACGACTACAGCTGAACATTCTAAGTGAAGAATGTGTTCAAGCTCAGAGGATAAGAGGGCATTAAGACGGGATTAAAAGGGCAAACAACTGTTATCGTGATCTTTGTAATAAAAACTAATTCTCATTTGAAAGTTCAATTATCTGTGTAAATAAGGTGTGACTTGGGTTAGGTCTACCATATTAAAAAATTAATATGTTAATAAAATTAAATACAAAGCTCACAATAACAACATTAAGAACAGAAAAATTCCCAACATGCTTGGTTAAATTGTCTATCAAAGCAGTTTGTTAGACTTATTTTTACGTTTAGTGCATAATATCACCGCTTTAAAGCTACCTGAATACATTTAAATCCCAAGCTAGTACCACATCACCTATCATATCGTGTTAAAACTTTTAGTTTGATAGCTGAAACTTAATTTCAGTTAACATTGAAACTCAATTTCAGTCGTTTAGAAATTACAGGTCATACATAAAACATTTTTATTAGCATGGACATCATTTACATCATCAGGTTTACATAATGAATACATTCCAAATTAGATGAATAAGAGATAACATAAAATAAGAGCCCTTGACCTAGGACAGAAGTTTCTCCTAAAGAACTGCAAATATATTTTTTTACCCATTTCAATTGATGTGGGGGTTAATAATCGTGTATTAACATGAGCTTCTCTTAAGCTGTACTGAAGCACTCCTTACAACCTTGTCAATATAAAATAATATAACAACTTTTAAGAAGTATTATAAATGCTAAATGCAACACAAAACACCACAAGAAAATGATGCTGAAGTGATATATACTGTATGCATCTCTCTCTCTCTCTCTCTCTCACAGGTCAGTTCAGGTTTCCTCACATTCCCCTCAAACATGCCTTAGTCTCCAGGTCCATTCAATCCTTGTACTTTCTTTTTCAGAATGGTGGTTTTGTGAGGGCTTAGTTAAGTCTATGTCACTTCACTACATCCAGAAGTAATTCACTGCACCACCAACTCTTGATATTTCTGGTGTAGCGTAAAGAACTGCTGAGAAGGTACATCAGCAGCCTTAATATAATATTAAAGGTAGCAACTAGCGAACAAAGAGCCATGTTCCATTTGGTATAGCAGTCACACAGCCCTTTATATTGCTCAGCTGAATATAGTTTGAAACATACTTTACAGTATACTCCACCTACTTTAAAAACAGTTCTTCCCTGAGCCTAATGATGCCCTTATCCAGGTCATGTAGCAGTGCAGGAAAAACAGTGTCTTTAACATATAATCAAAACAACGAGGATTGAGCCCTGGTCTCAACATTCAGAGACCAATGTGCTTCCAGCTATGCGCACAAACACAGATTTTCAAATTTTACTTATTTCAATAGGTAGTCTCTGCCTTGGTCCAGAAGCCTACCTGTTACATTGATGGGGACAACATCAGCCTGCACAGCCTGGGCCTGTTGGCGCATCTTCTCCTCAGGGGTCGGCAGTGGGAGAGACTTGGTCCAGTTGGTCTGGATGTCAATATCAGAAATGTCACCGAGTATCGGGGTTTTGGGCCTCACAGAAAAAATTAGCTTCTCATCCTCAGTCGACGAAACTGTAGACTTCAGAAGCAAATGCGGGATTTTAATGACAGGGAAAAGGAGGAAGGCTATCAGTTTGACATTAAATGTCCTGCCGTTCTTTACTGTGACAACATTAATAGTATTACATTTTGCACTTAAGACATCTAAGATGTATGACTCTTTACTGTTTGTGTATAACGTTTACCATTTTTTTAATTCACGCTGTTGCTAACCTTAAACATTCCTTGCTATTTTACCTTAAGATTGAACTCAAACTTGTAATTGCACTGCCCTTTTAATCGTAGTACTGCAACTCACATGAACACACCTCACCTTAGGGACTATTAACATAACATGAATCCTGTAACCATATGTTACTTTCATTTAGACAATTAATCTTGAACAATTTGCAGCATATCAAATTCTGACTATGACCCTTAAAATTGGGATACTGCATATTAAATAAAATCAATTCATTTAATCTTGACCATGCTATAGATTTTTATATCACTTTATATGACCTTTATCACATTATCATGTGGACCATTATTTTTACTTCATGTTATATAACTATACATAAGCACTACTAATTTAACTTTAATAGGCTAAAATTAAACTGTGACGTTGTTATAAAAGGTTAAACCTTAAATCAAGACACATGTAAACAAAATACACCACCCACTCGATATATCATGGGTGTCAGGGTCCAATATAAATCTGCTAAATATCGCAGGCCACGATAAAGAGACCCACAGAAAAACAAATAGGCTGAAAAACACTGTACAACCAATCTCGTTTTATCGTGGACATAAGGGTCCCGTAGAAATCCTCTACGCAACCTGCTTTTTCTAATTTTTCGTCTAAAAAGCAGCACACCATTTTAATTCGTACAGCAGAGGGCAATTGCTTCTCATCAACTTCATTCTCCAATGCACAAACCCGCTGCAATGAAAGAATCCATTCCTGAAATAGGAGGCTTGTTGCTAGGGAGCTGACGTCACTGCCTTGTGACTTTTGCTAGTGCATTGCTGCCACACGTGAACACCTTGTTGGCTAAAATAAAAACCGCTTCAGCAAGTAGATATTTAATTTGCTTTGTGTTATTGTGCAATGTGTGTGTGTATGATAACAGTACGATATTAATGCTTTGTTTTTAATTGTTGTTTGTGATGTGCAGTACAAAATAAAAGGAACAGTAACTAAGTGCCTATGTGTAGTGCAGCTAAGGCATATGCAGTCAGATAGTAAAAATGGTGAGCCAACTCCAGGCCAGCGATATATCCGAATCCACAGTATAGCGACGGGCGATATAAGGAGGGGTGGGTGTATATGGAGCTAACCAGTTCACAAAGGAGCATGCAACAGTAGTTTACTACAACATGCTGTAATTAAGAATTAGTAAACACAGAGATACTGTATTAACTACACCAAACAACAAACGAAAAGCTAGGAATGTGTGCTTTAACTCATTTTGAACAAGGCTACACAGCGTCTATGAGCTTGTCAAAGTACCAAATGCATCTTGTAAAGAAGCACAATAATTATCCATATATTTAAGGTATCCCTTTGGGATTTTTAATAAAAAGATTATGTAGCAGTCTAACACACAACTCATTTTACAAGAGCAGCCTTAGAAAGTTCAAGGTCTGCTATTGCAGCACAGCAATTATAGTTGATTAGTATCACCTCCTTTGCAAAATAAATCAACTTCTACTTATGCAAAGGTTAATTTAAACAGGCACACATATAAGTTGAATCTTAAACTTGAACCACAAACAAATAAAATCATAAATCCAGTCAGTATCACTGAATAGTGCATTGGAGAAGTTTAAATGCAACAGACTTACTTGTATTTCTCAAAGAGCACTTGATTGTGTTAGCAATACTAGATTAACAAAATAATTTGTACTTGCGATACGGGAACGTGATACCTCGTCATTAGTTATTAAGGATATAAAAGCGACAATGGAAACTATATACATATTTTTTTTTAAAAAACTGTGGTTTTGTGTTCTCAAAGCTGGTGCCATTAAGGCCCACTATCCTACTTTACTTTGAACTTGCGGATCTTGTCAGATTGCATTACTGTCAGGGTCGCAGTGCACAGTGCTGAGGAACTCAGCTGTTAAACAGCTGACACCAGGGACTGGGTAACGTGCCAGGGCAAACAGAATCTGTTCTACAGCATCATTGCATTGCAGAGAAAAAGCGGATAGGGCCAACAGAAGAATAATTAAATAGAAAACAATCGAATAAACCAATAATAGTCATCATCATCATCATCATAATCAATAGCTTAAGTACACACAATAGCATTACAAGAATTAAGATTATTTAGTTGTCATTAAATGGACATTTATGTCACTCCATTTGCAGTAGGTCTGTTCTTGAGGCACAGAGCTCCACCATCTGATAAAGCTGCTCTGTTGTATTGAGTGTCAGAAGCAATTTATCACGTGTAATTTTAGCTAGTTCTGCAAGGTTTTTGCAGCTAAAAAAAAAACAACCTGATAATCCACGGAAGAAAACCTTCCTGTCAATATAGACAACAATAAACTGTATAAAATATAACTAAGTTGTGTTAAATAAACACATATTTTCAATGTATACACTGGTAAGGGGTATAAACAGATAAACAGGTAGATTTTTTCAATAAGCAGACAGATATAAAGACAGACAATGGCCGAAAAGCAAAAAACAATGTGAACGTCATGTTTATGAATTATTGCCAAGCTGCAGTGGCAAAGCAAATGGCATGCTCTTGCTGTATTTAAAAAGGCCATTCATAGTTTAGGCAGTGTTCTTGAAAATGCACATGAGTAGTGCTGTAAGCATGAGTATGGGGTTACTTGCTAAACTACTTAAATTAGCTTTAAAAAAATGGTAATTTGTAATACCAAACAATACCGTCACTATGTCTGTTCTCTTATGTATCAGTATTTAAGTCTTTAGGATAAGGAGTACGACAGGATTTACTCCATTCTAGATGTTTTATAAAATAATTTGGAGCACTACAACATAAAACACAGCAAAGCATTTCCACACGGGTACACAGCGCCCAAACGCATAACCCTAGTAAAGTCTAACTGGGTGTACTGGAAGTATTCAGGCACTGAGAGATGAAGGAAGCACTGGGGTACAAAACCACGTAGAATCGCAAGGCACGGCTGCGTCAAGCTACAAACAAGCATAAAATCGGGCAGGCAGCCGGTGTCAGGCCAGGTACCTTGTGTTTCCAGGAAGTCAAGTGACAGCAGACATTAAGGCAAGACTGACTGAGAGAGTCTAATAGATTAGACTGCTAAATAAGAGAGAAAAACAGAACAAAGAACAGAAACACAAAAACAGTGAAACAAAACAACAACATGTAGTTCATAACAGCACACTGCGGTTAGCTTCTGGTAGCAGAAACCCACACTGTCACATGCAAAGGCACACATAGTACTGTCTTTTTTTTTTTTAAATTTTGGAATGTTTTAACTGCCACAATTAGTTGCATAAGTGCATCTGATTTAAAGATCTTGTTATATCAGACAAGTTGCAGAGGTGAAATGGGTCTCCTCCTGTTTTTTTTATTACTGTAGATCTTTAAGCATAACAACTATTTAGAAACATCTTCACTGTTAACTACTTGCTTTTATATACAGTATATTCAGACACAGTTCTGCTATCTTTAACTGAAGCATGTAAAACTGATACTACATTGGTAGGCAGCTTGGAATACAAACCGGTAACTGAAAAAAAAAAAAAAAAAAAAAAAGCCAACAGATTTTGCGTGTTGAAAGATGGTTACTCCTTGTGCTCCGTCTTTTGGGTGAGATATTGTAAGTGACTGCAGCTGATGTTCACATACCCTAGTCTCTATAAGTCGCCTAGGAAAAAGGCGTCTGCTAAATAAGCAAATATTATTATTATTATTATTATTATTATTATTATTATTATATAACATAACCCACTGATGCCCACCAAGCTGTGCAAATTAAATGTCTAACTCTAGAGGGCAGTAAAACAACAGAAGTTAAACTTAAAGAATTGAATTAGGACTTCATAATATTAAGAGTAAAGCTATTTCAAGTCAGAATTTTTGATAACCCGCAATAATAACTAATAACATAAGCTGTGTTAAATAAAATATCTTGGTAAGGTCACTAACTGAATTGGTAAGGATTATTCAGCAGCTGTATCACATACAGTATTACCTATACACAGTCAGCAACTCAATGACTTTCTTCTGAAAATGTTTGACTTGCGTGAACAACATCTGAGAAATTGGTTAAAGCCGTGCCAATGACCGTGAATGCAGATAATATCTGGGACTAAAGGCAAGTGTAAAAGTAATCCATAACCAATCCTGTTCTGGTTTTAAAGTTCAGGCTGGTGCAGTGGCTCTGTGAATTACCTTCCTATCAGGGTCGTCTTGCTCACACAGGCTGCCGTCAGACAGGTTGGAGGAGGAGAAGGTGGGGCCCTGAGAGTAGTACTGAGAACTGCGAAATCCATCGTTCCTCAGCTTGTCACATTCTGGCAGGCAGGAGACACAAACACACAAGGCATCAGCGATGGAGCTGTTCACGTTAAGGAAATTTACCTCCATTTACCTTTTGACTATAAAAAGATCAATGTCAACAGAAATCCTCACAGAGTTCACCTAACAGTCTCCTACTTCAGTGTACTTATTCCACAATAGAAAAAGCAATCCGGAAGTTACAGTACATAATTTACAATCCTTGTGAGTGGCCAGTGCTAAACTACCTACAATTAAATACAACTACATGCTACACTGTATATTATATATATATATATATATATATATTTGATTAGATGAAGGGGTATGCCACTGTTGTCTTTTAATTACAGTTTTTTTTTTTTTTTTTTTTTTTTTTAATAGCTATTATTATCACTTGGGGAACAGCCATAATGTTTTTGTTCATTTTCAATGTTATTTATTACTAAAGGTATTGTACTGTCTATTAGTTTTTTTACTATTGAGTAACATGTGTCCTCGTTCTTAAGCCAAATGCAGTCAGTCCAGGTTACATTTACATTTACTCAGTGACAGTGTTGAGCATGCTAAGAAAAGCTGTAAAGATTAAGCTATGCAGTAACAAATCAAACAAAATAAAGCTTCAGACCAGATGGTAGAGCTAAACGTCATGTTAACAGCTAAACGGCTTTCCTGGAATTTAGCAGGTTTATTGTAAAAATAATGCAAAGGTATCCACATTGAATCAAGGCCATACTAGAGGATTTGGAATTTAGACTGTATTAACCAACTGGTGAATTGATTTAAAAATAAAGAAAAACATGCAATAAGTTCATGTTAATTTATTAATGTATTTATTTACTATGTTATAGAAACAACACCTCAACATTTCAGACAAACAAGCTTCTTTTTGAGCACATCAGTGTGTGGGTTGGCAGAGATTAGTTGAAGTGTTGTGTTTTCTGCATTGCAGGAATGCCCACTGACCTCAACCCAAACCTCTGCAGAGCTGCCTTTTTCACTCCACAATCCTTGCTGAACTGTGATAGCTAAATTCATGGAAGTGTTAGTTAGCATTTCAGTATGTAAGTTAGGTGTGTGGCAATATCCCTTTAAGGAGGGAGTTTATTTTTTTTTTAAATATTTGTAGCTATGTGTGCACATTTGTAATGCCCAAGAAACTGAACTCTGTGTTTGGCCTTTCTCTCACCCCCTGAAACAGTTAGGGTGTCTGGCTTCCACCCCAAAATCGCTTGGGATTTGAGACCACAGTCATAACTGGAGCGCATAGTTTTGCTTGAGTAACAAAGCAAACAGATTTTAAAAAATGTTTTTATGTGGTCCCAATTTAATAAACCCAGAATTAGGGGGCGCCAATGCGCAGTTTTAAATAATTTCAATGTGGTGAATAACCAACATCCTACTCAGTTTTACTCTGGATTAAAATAGGAAAATATATTGCTACAGTTGCATTAAAGTCATTTCAAAACACCCTTAGATGTTTTGTACAATAACCAGAGAAACATTCCATTGCTACTCTTTTGGACAACCATAATAACTAGATGATAAATGTAATTGGTTTTTGTATTGCAAGGCAATTTACTGCTATTATATTGCACTGGATTGGGGATTATAAAACCACTATAAACCCAAGGGCTTGTTGATGAAGCTCTAGAAACAAAACAAACCTGACTGTGTCAAGGCTGAGTAATGGCTAATTCTAGGATAGAAAAGCAGCTACTGACCAATTGGGTAGTATCGGTTGTCAGAGCTCGCAAACTGAGCAGCTGTCTCAACCCGAAGCTGCATTACATCAGATTTCAGTGTCACAGCTGGGCATATGGCGAAGTAAAGAAGAGTGCTGAGAGCGGTCGAAGGAGGCACGCGGATGAAAAGCCTGTCTGTAGAGTGAGAGCGCTCCTTCTCTCTTTAAACGAGAGGGGAAAAATTGGACTTGTGATATGCTGACAGCTGGAATTGGCTGCCTGAAGAATTGGCTTAGGGTAACTTCTTGTTGGGAGGGGATGCGGGGGCTCACTGCTGGCCTAGTCTTCCATAAAGTGGGTGTAAATTGCCTCTCTATTCTTGTGAAGACTGCACTGTTGATCTGTGGAGTAGGGTTACAGCTAACAATACAGGGTTGATAAGTGCAGATTTCTACACTGATGGACCTGTAATTAAAAGACAACAGTAGCATACACCTTCATCTAATCAAATGTAAAAAGGTGCATTAAAATACATTTATATATATATATATATATATATATATATATATATATATATATATATATATATATATATATATATATACACATATATATATATATATATATATATATATATATAGTTACTCCTTAAAATGCTACAAACAATAAAGTGCACAATTCTTACAATGATAATTCCTTAAAAGAAAATAGTACTCAGCCTTCAAAAGACCTTAGTTTTAGTTGTATACTTCAATTACGAAAAAAATGCAATATAGGTTTGTCATCTCATCAAAGATTGGCTTCTTTATCCTTTTGATGCCTCGTTTAAGCCATTCTTATTCAAACTCCTGTGCTGTTATTATAATGATACAACTACAGTGCCCAGGTGGAAACCTCTGGTTCAGTTCTGTTGTAATGGATGATAGTATGGTTCCTAAATGAGGTGTGAACTTCAATGACAAAGGGAGGATTGGGAACACATCATGACTTTGACACCATTTCCTATGTCCACCCTCCCAACAATTGCTTGGGGAGCTCAAGATGCTAATGGTGTGTGAACATCCTGTTGGAGGTAACACCACCCTGAAGTAGACCAGCAATTACACACTAAAGCATCACTGACCAACTGTTGTGAACACATTCATAATCCAATTACACTGGGCATATAAGCCATTTTCATTCCATTGAAAAGTTTGCACTGATAGGAACTTCAATCAATGTGCATGCATTGTATGAATGTGTGAAACAGTAAAAAGTGCATACAGGGCAGAATCAATCTTTGCTGTCAAGATGCCATAGAAAGTGTTTATTGTCCTTCTTTATGCAGTGATGGAGGTCAGGGTTGAAAGCAGTGCTATTGTATACAAAATTTGTTTGGCCATTATACTTTAACCATAAAAAATAACTCAATTACTGTACGATTAAGTTCAATAACCAGTAAAAGGATAACCAACACTAAAATAAGAATATAATCATTCAAACGTGTATCACACAAGTACTGCGGTAAAGGGATGCTTTTCACCTTTTTCATCCAAAACAAAATCAGGAAGAGAACTATCACTGCATGTTTCAGAAACATATGTTAGCTAAAACATTAGCAATCAAGCAGGAGACTGATTTTAATGTTAGATCTCTTTTTGAGAAATTAAGCCACGCAGTACAACTTATGAAGGACACTTAAAATGAGGTTGACTATACTTTGTCTGCAAAAAGCTCTTTAGAATGTATTTGCAGCAGACGCACAGTTGCTAGCTTGTAAAGAGGCCTAATAAAATGTCTATTTATTAGGCCCTTTCCAAACAGGACTGTGGTAAAATATACCTTCTGTCTGGGAAGTATTGACTTTGATAGATGTTGATACAGAGGAGAACTTTAAATGAAAATACTCTGGAAGAGACATGCTCCCTCTGGGGAGTTTGTGTAAAACTAATTATGAAAAACGTCCCTGATACAGTCCAGTGATTGCACTTGGTCCAAGAGATGTATGATACTATAGATGGGACAGTCACCAGCCAGCTATTAGTAAACTTAATTTGACGTTGCAGAGAAATTGAACAGATATATTAAAATTAGAGATTAATTATTCACACAGGAGCTCTGATGAAGCATTTCAGCATTTTGTGGAGGACACGTTTTGTACAACTTATTATATCCCACTTGATTTTAGATTTCAAGGGAAATGACTGATGATTGATTATTGTCAGCGATAGAGAAAGATACATCTATCTGTGTGTGTTCGTGTGTGTTCATGTGTGCACGTATACGTGTTCTGTATTTTTAATAAGTGAAGTTTCGACAGACACAAAGGAAATCTCATTGGCATGATTGACAATTTGTCAGTCAAATTCCAGGCACAGCTCGTCAATTTTTAGTGATCATCCAATTCATTTAAACAGATGAGCATAACAGCAACATTTGCTAATTAGATTCTAACTCAAAGACCTCATTTGTCTTCTGTGATAAAGCGCAGTTTTGAAGGTAATTAGCCTCATCAATTCTAAAAGATATCTTCTGAATAACATTAACCTAAAAAACAAAACAGAGATTTAATGAAGAATATATCACTACCTGTGGAATTAAACAGATGTACTTTTTCTAAATATTTCAAAATAGTTATACAGCACTTGAGGGGCCTCATTCAAAGGGCTGTCAAAAAGCTCACACTGCACAAGATAAAACAAGAGGGAGGATCATAACCTTACTATGTTGTTGTGTTTGATGCATTTGGGTACAGAATTTTTAAACAATGGGAATTCTTTCTGAAGAAAATGAAACAACTTGCAAACTAGCTTAAAATTAAGAAATCTATGCAAAACAATGCTAGGTGATTTATCTGGGGTTGGGGTGTCTGCATATATTGTTTAATAGACTGGATGAAAAATAGAAAAATGATTCATGAAGATAGAAAGACAACGAGGACCCAGACCAGAACCCTGAGGAATTCCAGTATTAATGGGTGTTGCTGATGTTCTGTGCAGACTTTATTAACTATACTTGCTAACTGGCTTCTTCCAGTCTGACAGGTGCAAGTCCAGGATTTCACAGACTCGCTAACATTCTGGGGATTTAACAATCTCAGGTCATAATAAAAATAGCCTTACAGACCAATTAGGGTTGCACCAAGGAAGTAACATCAAGTTTCCAACATGGAATGTAAGGGAAATGTGATGCAAATTAAAGAGAAGACCAAAGTGCTATTACAAATCAAATGCTGCCTGAAATGACATTTTCCTCTCCAGCTCTGATGAAATATTGCAGAGATGCGGGCAGTGATTAGAAATCCCTCAAAGCACAAGCACACAGGTTGGAATTATGCAGAGCATGGTACATCCCCAGTCACTACAGTGTGTAGTCAGATATAAAACTAAAAGATCAGTTATGTTTGCTTAATATATTTATGTAATCAATTTGCATAATAATAATAATAATAATAATAATAATAATAATAATAACTACATATTTTATTTAATATTTTCTCTAATCTTTGTCTGATCCAGCCAGTCTGTACAGGAAGTGCAGGATCCCTGGTGGACTTCATAGAAACTCCAGTATAGACATCCTGCTTGTGACCTAGATAGATTTTACCACAACTTCCATAAAACCACTTCAAATAACTTCTCTTTTGTAGGTTATGTTGAATTAAAGATGGAAAAAACAATTCTGTTATTTTGCGTTATACATTACAGCAGTATACAGCATACATACTATACATATATATGCACAAAAAGCAAAATAAATTGTGGTGCACTCCCCAGGGGGCTTGGCTGTCTGATTAAATATTGATTTGTTTGCAGCTAGTAAATATTGAGCAATTGACTGCGTTGTTGCGAATATTTATATGGCAAACTTCTGATTAGCATTCACTGAGGGAAATGTACTTAAATCAAACGCTGCTCATCAAAATAAATAATCACCGCTTCCCTTTTGTTCTTTTTGTTTTTTTCTGTATTGAACCAGTCCTTTCTTGATCACTAGATAAAGAGAAGTGCATATGTATTTTTATTAATGTTTTTATTTGGAAACATGGCCTCGCTCCGACAAGATCTTGTCCCTATAAAACTAAATAAAACAGTAAGCCATACTCGTTATCTATTACAGGATGGGTTCTTTAGAATCTTTAAAGCAGACAGTTCTTTGGCATTCCAGGTCAATTGCAAGCTGCCACTTTCAACAGAGAGACCAGTAATGTGTTCAGGGTTTCCCATAAACAGGATCTGAACCTGTAATCCTTGTGGCCCAATGTAACTGTGCCACCTACTGTACTAATCCATTAACAATCATCTCAATTGTCAACAGTTACTCAGACATTCTGGCTGCTGCTATGACATTACCTCAGTATTACAGTAAAGTGATGCTGCTATTGACTTGGAAAATAAGGAATCTTGCTCTTGATTACATTTGCACGCTTGAGAACCACTTCTGGATATTTCTTTTTTTTAACAATTATTTTTTATTAATTTTCACCCAATTTTGGAATGTCCAATTATTATTCAACCTGGCTCACCGCTGCAACCCCTGAACTAACTCGGGAGAGACGAAGAGCTGTCCTCCAAAATGATTGTCTGAGCAGTCTGCTTTTTTTCACCCTGCAAGCCTGCCGTGCAGCCATATCCAGAACCTACAGCCAAGAACTCCCCAGCTGACCTACCCCTACCTCACCCGGGCAGCATTTGGTCAATTGTGCGCTGCACTTCTGGGAACTCGGCATTGGCATAGCTTGTATTTGAACCGGCAATCTCCAAGCTATAAGGC
Organism: Polyodon spathula; assembly: GCF_017654505.1. Taxonomy (NCBI): domain Eukaryota; kingdom Metazoa; phylum Chordata; class Actinopteri; order Acipenseriformes; family Polyodontidae; genus Polyodon; species Polyodon spathula. The sequence continues at coordinate 35,462,183 of NC_054538.1, read as the reverse complement.
GAATCCTGCACTCCAGGTGGAGCGCCTTTACTGGATGTGCCACTCAGGAGCCCACTTCTGGATATTTCTAACAGATAATGCAATTGAATTTATTGCCATTACCATAGCAAATACAATAATCTGTCACTGTCACCTGCACCTTGCATGTTTTGGTAAATCTATAAGTTAAATACTGCATCAGCCTTTAAATAGAACAAGGATAACTTACTTTATAGCAGTTTAACTAGTTGTCTGTCTGTACTGTATGCAGTACATTTATTGATGCTAATAAAGTAATTCAACCTCAAAAGCTAGAAAGACAAAAAGATAGCGCACTTCAGTAAACATGGAGGACACCTGCTCTTCCAGGTATTGTTAAATCTACAGGCGCAGCCAAAAGGGGAGGTGGGCATATGGACCACCTGCTAATCTTGTGAACTGACAGACTAACTTCATTTAACATTCTAGCGGGTATTAAGTTGAACCAGATTTAGAAGAGCAGCTCCTGTCTGATTATGGTGCATACTAAAGTGACAGCTCAGCAAAACCAAGGGGCACAGGCTGTGAAATACAGGGAGAAAGGGCTCAGAACCCACAGCTCCACGCTGCAATATCAGTAATGCTTTAAGGCTATGATGGCAGATCAGGTTACTGATGACAGCCCCTATGGTTACCAGAGAAATAGACCTGGAAATCCAATCTTCCCATGACCTTCTCAGGTTATGTCACCTTGAAATGGGCAATTCCACAAAATTATGAGTAAATCTAGTTTTTCTGCCCCAGTTTTGTTGTAGGAGGCAACGGTACAGTTTGTCTCCAGTTATTTGATTACAGTATACTGCTGGGTCAACCGGCTTGATTATTAGTTTTCAAAGAGGTACCGAAATGCAATGTGTGTTTGTGTGTGTGTGTGTGTATCTGTGTGCACACACAAACATGTACTGTATGTAAAGTTGTACATGCGCATGCACACAACACATCCCTGATAAGTATTATACAGCTAAAGAGGAAGACCTAGAGACTTATAGAAGCTCTCTTGGGTAAATAATTGCCTCACCTTGGAAAAAACACATTGCATACATTATCCTCAGTAGTAATCACCCCAGACACTCACCTCGCAGCACAGTCTTCAGATTGACCTTGGCTTGCCGGTGCAGGTCCTCCACACAGGCTGGTCTGTTCGTGGGCAGGAAGACGTTCTCCTGCTGGTGCCAGGGGGCCGTGTAATGGACTGTCCACTTACTTTCATCATCCAAGTTAGACACAGCTGCAAGAAGAAAACAAGACAGGTCAGGGCTTGTGTTGTTCTACTTGTTGTTTTTGCTGTGAGAGTAAACAAACTGCCAAAACATATGATCTTAACGGACAAAGCATATGATCTACCAGATGGTATAAAGTAGGAAAAATACGTTGTTCATGTCTTAATTACATATATATATCTCAATTACAGACCTACAAATCTTGTTTTGAACAGTTTCATTACCAGGAGTACTAGCTAGACACTGCATTAGTCAACTTGAAAATTCCATGTTAGAAATTATTTTATTTGCTTATGTTTCACAAAATCACATTATTAAAAAGACAATCCTGACATCATCCCAATTTACAAAAATATGCTTGTTGTAGAACATTGCTTTGGCAGTCCAAAGAGGGATTAATGCACACAATATCACCATATTAAGCCTCTTTTCCACTGAATTATTGGCTTCTGATCCCACTAGATCCCTGAAACAGGCTAGATTGAAAAGCTCCAAGGAACATTGTTAAATGTGTTGTGGGCCGGAACACAAAAGGCGTACTGGAGGGGCCAATTTTCAGTAAAACATTACTTTGTGGATAGGTCCTTGTGACAGAGAAAGAATGAGTTTTGGTTATAGATCTCCCTCCTGACCTGTGAGGGGAACAATGTGTAAAGGGAACAGTGTGTAAAGCGAACAGTGTGCCAGTGTGCCCCAGACTGGATGGTCTGGCAATTCATTCCAGGGAAAGGTGAAAGTTGGCCATCTAGAAAGGGGTCGAAGCCACGGTACACCAAATCATCAACCCAGAGTAGAAGCAACGTGGCAAACGCAGATTAGAGAAAAACGGTTGCACTCGCTAACCAAGGGGGCGTGACTGCACTTCCCCACTGTGCACATTAGCACTCACTCTGGACTTGTGATCATGTTTGTGTCTTGGTGTGGGTTTATACTGTGTTTATTACTTTGGGACTGTAACCTGTGTTTTAAAACTGTGCAGTACACATTGTTGTGTATTGCCTGGGTCTAATATTTACGGTCACAACGACCTTGATTACAAATGGGAACCAATAAAGAATTGTTTAGACCGTGAACTTTGTTGTCTGTCATCTGTTATGCATTGCATCACTTTTACACATGCACACTGCAACCCACTTTGCCACAGTACTATAGTGGCTATTAAAATTGCACTACCACCAGAACCTGCTGCAGTATGTCAAACCTAAATACATTTTCATTACCATGGCAGTCCGCTTTTTGTAGGGACTTCTCATTGACTCTCACTATAATTTTATTTAATATTTCTAACTTCAGTCAGACAAAACTCCACACAGGGTGAAAGTCGACAACAAACTAAATATTTTGGCACTTTTAAATTTTTTTTTTTTCTAAGGGATATTTAGTTCTTAAAAAGGTATTATAAAAAGTAGGGACATCCCCACAACATTGTATTTTCAGGAGTATCTTTGTGGGGACATTTTCTCAAATTTTGTCCGCAAATTGATAGTAACACCTGCCCACACACCCACACCCACTCAGGCAAGCTCAATAAAGTTCCACAAGTTCTGTTTGAATCATTAAACAAATGTCAAAATTAATTATGCTCACTCAATCTGTAGAGACGAAAATGATTACCCAATCAATCTTAATTAATCCAGCTCCAGTAGTTTCAACAGGGGTTGGGGGGGTCTATTATAACCGCTGCCCAGCATTCATTATTTAACCACATGATAAAACCTGTGTCCTTTCTCTCATGGACTCCAGTAATCTGTTCTGAAAAGTCCCTATTCAGAATACAGTTCCATTCCCAGCTCCTTGTTCAGTGTAACCTTTTTTTCATCCCACACTCAGTTCTCAAAAGAAAAGTGATTTTGTCCAGCAGGACTGTATTAGGTTCTACAGAGCCTGAGAAAGAGACCCAGTCAGTGAAAGCCAAATGTGTTCCCTGAGGTCAGGCATTTTCAAGCAAAAAGAAAATATTCACAGCAAACTGGTGATTTATAATCAGTATAATGTGCATCAAAACTACTAATGAAAAAAGTGAAGAATTTATATATATATATATATATATATATATATATATATATATATATATATATATATAATAATATAGGGGATGATCTGAAAACTGAACTAACAGCAGTTTATTGCAGTGCCGTCACAATAGAAAAACAATGCATATGTAGTCGAATTAAAGATCTTATTAAATACAGCACACAATTTCCCACAGCACAATTTAGCACATACAAGCACCACATCAAGCACTGCTCTTTCTATTAAATGCACCGCTCCACCTGTAACAGCATGATAGAGAACAGTTGCTGACTTCACAGTATTTTGGTAAATAAGCTTGAATACTCGCTATGTAGTCAGAAGTTACACCTCTGAACTACTACATGTGCATGACATAACAAAGAGTTTCAGTCCGCTTTATAAAACCTAAAAGTAAAACAGTAACAGTCAAATCATTCAATTGAAAACATAAGTAAAAACAATTGTGCATTTCCAGTTTTACAAACGACAAGAGGTTGTGTTTTTCTGTAGAAATAGGTGCACCATGGTTATGTTCACTAAAGTCACTGTTTCTGGGCAGTGAGAGGGGAGCACACCCTGGTTTTCAAAGACCACAAAACCCCTTGCCTTCATTCTCATTCCCAAGTGTAAACAAAGCCACTTTATAACATGTTGATCAATTGTATTTCATCCTATGGTAAACAATAGAGTAAAATGTCCCACACTATTTGTAAAGGCGTTGTCAGGGTACAACCAGTTTTAAACTGAAATGGCCATTACAGTAAAAGACTGTAGGAGTTTGTTAATGTACCAAGTACTGTAACATACTCATCAAGAAAAATACAGTTCACTGTTAATGCAATATTGTAATTTAAAAAAATGATAACTTATGGCAATTTTAAACTTAACTTCCATCTGCTGCTTAAATAGAAAAATAATAATAAAAAAGACAAACATTTTGGCTAGCGCGTTTGATCAGTGTGATGTTTGGTAATTTCATACAATACAGTCTAGCCTCACAAAGTTAGCAGAATTGCACAGGCAGTGAAGTAAAATGAGCTCTACTGTGCTGCACCACAGGACAGGATTGTTCAGATAGTAAAGACGCCATCAGTAATCTTACTGAAATTTAAAAATTGCTTTTCAGATGAAGTATCTGGAGTTCAAGCATAGTCTTGACCCTACTTCATACACGATTAAAAACTGAATGTTAAAAATATCAAAAAGTACAAAAATGCAAACAAATCACAAGAACTTGTAAAATGATTCAATATACAGGTAGAGGGTTTGGTTATGGAAGACAAGAAATTCCACAAATAAATACAGTAAAGAAAATCCATACATTCTGACCTTGAGCAATACAAAAAATCACCTGAGATCATCCACTATGATAAGAAGCAAGAATGCTTACCTTTTCTCTTGAAGTATTTAATCACCGATTTCAGCTTTGTGCTAACAAACCCCATTATTTATTTTTATATCTCCAAAGGTATGGTTTGTAAAGGTTCACTGGAGCATTGATCCTCACACTTGGTCCTGTTACTGCACTGTTACAGTACTTGCTCCCTGAGGTAAAGCTGTTCTTGTGACAATGCTTCACAGGGCACTTTGCACTCTGCTAGCAATCCACAGGAGAGTTGTGGCTCCCTGCAACATGATCCCAGCACTGCCTAGCAAAGCCTGACAACACAATGAAGTGGATGTAAAGGCTTCAGAGAAGACAATCCAGCAACTGAAGCTAAAAGTGACCCAAGCTGCATTTGTAGTTTCAGAACTACTGCATTATTTCTTTTTTAGCTTCTATTTCTCCTGCTGCAGAAAAGAGGAACCTTTAAAAAGTGCATAGCCTCTACAGTATTATTCCAATCTCCAAATACACACACCGCTGAGTCCCTTACAGACCCTACTAACTGGAATAGAATAGACTGTCTACAATCTATCCATTGTTCAGCCTCCACAAGCACTATGCCCCCACCCCCACCCCAGTGGTGTGCAGAGTTCTTTTATGGGAAGAAGAGAATTTCTAATAGAAACTCAGTGGAGTTGTAAATGATCCATGAATTTCAGTGCGAGAGTAACAGCTTACACCTCCCCCTGTCGGACCATTTTAAGCTCCTCAGACCCTTACGGATTCTGAAGCAGGGGCTTTAACTGCTCCTAACATGCTGTCTCATTTGCTAGCACAATGGATGTAAAATGCACCCAACAACCAACAAGTTGGACTTGGCATGTCCAAGCTTATTGTAGTCAGGCATGTTGAAATCGAGGGGTTGCCTGCATAGCTCTAATTAATAAAATGAATGAAAGAGAAAAAATAAAGAAAACTATACATAATCAGATAAAAACACGAGCTTTGGGTTGCCTACCTTTTGAAATGAAAGCCCTTTTGAGGAGGTCAGGTTTCTTTGGGAATAAAAGACCAAGAAAGCAACCTTTGTGTAGGTCCCTTATTTTAAGTGGAAATTTATCCTACCTTTTTTTCAGGCCAATTAAAAAAATCCCTTTTAATTATGTGGGCTCATCAGTACACCATTTTCATACTGCAATTCTAGCTGTAGTTTTGTTCATTTTTACAGTTAACACTTTTTAATTGAGTTATGCATTATGCATTTATAAGGAGCCAATCCTTTTTTTTTAACACCTTTACAGTACGTAGTCTGGTGAATATAACACTTCATCCAACACCTCCAGCATGCTCAATACAGATCTCACTGGATATTTTCAACTCACAGTGCTAAAGACATTGAGAAATGTTTCCATTGCATGAAACCACACATATTTTAATGCCTTTACATGTAAAACAAAAAGGAATCAAAAGGCTACACAGTGGTATTGTACACTTGCCATGCCAGGATGAATGTGCACAGGATTTTGGGGTTTAAATACTTCCCAAATGTCTACAATATTAAATGTTTGCCAAGGAACTTTCACTTAAGCTCAGTAAAGTTTAAACCAGTAAGCTCTGCACATGTCACTGTGGAATATGTTTCATCCCTGGGGAGAACAAGGCCCTTTACAAAGAAAGCAGGTCTTAACGTGTTCTTAAGATGTGTAAAACTGGGTTTCCTGATTTTTGACTGTTAAAAGTTCCTGCAGCTGAAAGGCACTGACCAACAATTACTGAAGCCTTTCATTATTCTTATCCTGAGCATGCATGTTAGGAACCATTCATTTGCTGCATACTTCACTTTTTTCAGGAACAAAAATAAAACAGCAAAGTAGTCCACTACATTTTATTACTGCACAGTATTGCAATACCGCACCACATTTCAATTTTAATTTCATTTTAAGCAAGGTTTTTTTTTTTTTTTTTTTATATAACCCACATGCTTTACCAGTCCCCAGACAACTTACAGCATGTTAGCCACTTGTAAATAAAAATGCATAAACTAGACTCACACAGAATCTAAACTATTCTAATAACAAACTCAACCCAATCTGGGTATAAAATTGACTAAAAACAATATTTCAATTGGCCACACAGATTTAATAATGTGATGATTTTCACTAACAGTCAATTATTATGTTAGCGTTACTGGAGTAATATGAATACGATTTCAAAGGTTTGAAGTAACAGTATTTAACTAAATACATTTATAAGCCCCTTATATTTTTCTCTAAATAAGTTTGATGGATTGCAGTTGAAATGATGTATTAAGATCTGGAGATCCTGTCCCCACCCCCACCCCCCCCAGCTTGCACTTCTTAGCTTTCTGACTGACCTGCTTCATTGTGTTACATCAGCCGATCACTCCAGCACAATCAAGGATGATGAGATGCCGGCACTGAGAACAAAAAAGCCTGCATGCGAAGCCATTCTGTGACTGTCCGGGAGCCTTTAGTCCCTGAGACAAAGCGGAACAAAAGACCAGCTCTGCAGAAACAGCAAAAATAATCTACACCTATAAAAGTGTGTGATACATTTATACTGTTGCTGCACTAGACAGTTAGGAATGTTTCTAAATACAGATATGAACAAATGCTAGTCTTTTGAAACAAGTCAGTAAAATCTGCCCAGTTAACATTAGCAACATTGATCAAATAAAACCTCTGTTGTCCTGTTTTTTTAAATATTCTTTTTTTTATTGGATTTCATGATGAACTGCTACAGAACTTGTGAACAAAGGTTGCTCACAGCTGCAGCATATTTGTACTAAAACATAATTTCTGTACTGGTAATGCTTGACTTACTTAGCAAATACTTCTGGCTTTGAATGCCAGCTGAGTAACGAGACTGTATTGTGGCTGTGAAGGGCGTTCTTCAGAACTGGTGACACAGTAGGGTTATTTGTAATAGGAATGTTAATAAGGTTACACTTTAACTTTGACATCTAAAGTTTTTTTTTTTAACTGTATTATATCTGAAACGACAAAGTGGGCAAATATATCGTTTTAAATGATTTCTAAAGATACATTGTGGGATGTTATTAAAATAATCTAGTTTATTACTTTGAACTGTTACTGTATACTGTAGCTGAAGGAAAAAAAAAGGCTGTAGCTGAAGGAAAAAAAAAAACAAAGGCTAATGAGAATAAACCATATTTAAAGAGTGAAAGCCTTACTTTAAAATAAACAGATAAATATGAAATCATTCCACAACCCATTTTGTTGCACTTGTAAGAGAAACATGGGACTTCATTTTCCACTGTGCTGTAATGATAAGGCATAACTATTTAATTCAGTAAGGTAAATTACCCCCTTTACTTTTTAAATAACGTTTATTGTCATATGTCCCTTATACTGCTATATTTAACTTAATAAGGGAAGTGGAAAATTCACTCTATCGTCCCTTACTGCTGGTCTGTCATTTCTGAAAATGTCTCTCTGCTCATAAACAGGACTAATAAACCCACAAAAAAGATGGGTCCATTTTTAAAGTCGATTGATACACATGTTTCAGTTATTGCATGGAAAAGTGCTTCCCATTTTAAACACAGTCACCTGTTAACTTCTGTTAATGTTGGAATGAAAAGTTGGTTTGTTATTCATGTGATGTTTATAGAGGGCAGTGGGGGGGCAAGGAGTTGATAAGGGCACTGAGGTCACTGAGCCACCCCTGCTGTTCTATTCAGCTAGTTTAGCTACCACAGGATCCCAAACACCCATAAAACAAATCTAACCCCTCCTTTATTGCACGTCTCATTCCAACAGACCAGAGTGTCAGCATGGAGCTCAGAGTTCCTCTCCCAAAAATCAAGGTTAACCCTTTGGACAACAAAATTACATACCATAAAGCAATGTTTATGTGTTTTACTGAGATGACCCACTTTAGATACCAAGATATAATTTATTGTTATTATTGCAGTATTAGTGGTATAAAACGCAACAGTGTACAAGTAATATCAGTTATTAGCTGTCAAGAACCCCACTCCATATTTTGAGCTGTAGTGAGCCCATCTCAAGTTAATATTGATTTTAGCCCTATTGTTTGGCCAAAAAAGAAAAAAAGGTTTCTTTATACCCAGTAGACATTCTGATGGTCATTTGAAACCTTTAAACTGTCTGGACTTTATGCCTGCAGTCAACAATGTTCCTTGGGCTACACCAACCACAGTCAACAGATGCAGATCAGTCAACTGAAATGGCTGAGAAGATGTTCTTGCAGGCTGGCTAACTCCAAGGGAAGATGTCATTCTTGTGAAGTAACACCCAGCTCATTTCCATACACCAATGACTAAATATAGCAGCACATCAGCAATAGAATGTGTTTAAATGCATAGGGCTGAAAAGCAAATCAGAATAAAATGCCAGTGCTAATTCAGTCCCATTATAATAATAATAATAGAAACATTACTACTGTATGCTTTACTACATTATGGTCCATATCAGGTCAACAGCACCAATGTGTTCAAAGTAACACTGTTGCACCATACTGTAACATCTTAAATATAAACTATGTAAAAACAGGATTTATGTCCTTTAGGGAACAACTGTGAACTTTAGAGCACAATTTATAAAACCTAATACGGCTCCACATCCTGTTTCAGTTGGCCTTATTATAGTATGTTCCTGTTTAACCCAAACACTGACGTGAAACCTTTTAATCCCTAACTAACAACTAGATGTAGCCAAGCAGCAAGCCTTAAATACAACTTTCAACAACCTTCACTCCGTCTTGTGATTCTGTCTGTAAAGACGATTCATTCTGCAATGGGACAAAGCCGAGAGGGGAGGCTCATTTTGATTCAGCAGTTTCGAATAGGGATTGGGTTTGAAAGCTAACATTATCGCTGACCATCTTACGATGTGTACTGACTGACAAAAGACCTTCCCATCAGACATGTCCACAACCTGAAACCTACAGTATTTGGCCGTCCTTTTATCTCCTGTCTCGCTCCCTCAAACTCACAATAGTGCCCCCCCCCCCCTTCATTAATCATGGTGTATGGTCTTCTTCATGAATGGCACACAGCCTTTATATTTGGCTTTTGACATGAATCGCTAACCTGAAAGTTCCAGTAAAAAAAAAAAGTTTGTCATTGAATTTATTTGTTTTCTTTTAGTTTTTCTATATTTAGCACTCAGGGCTTGAATTTCATTTTTGTGTGCTGAGGGGATTTCCCCCCTATGCTCCAGTCTATGGGGGAGGGGGGATCCCAAAATTTTAGGGGTGAATGGCAAAGAAAAGGCACTTTTACACATAAATAACTATATATATTTAAAGCAACTGGTGTTGCTTTAAAATAAGCTGCTTTCAGGAGACCTAACAGCTGTTCATCACTGTGAAACAGAGCGCTCTCCATTGCTTTTGCCATTGCCTGACACACTGAAGTTTTTGCTGCAGCAGAAGAAAAAGGTGCTGAGCAATGCAGCATGCTTTTCTTTGTCAGACCCATTGGTACAAAGGATTCATGGACTGGCCTTGATCCTTCGGGAATAAGGTTTAAACTACTACTGTACCTTTACTCCACTATCCCACTACAGTACACACTCCAGCTGTATAACACTTTGGTAACTGTGATTGTAATTCCATCCGTTCAGATTAGTAAGCAGTATACTGTATTCATAATGTAGTGTACAATAATAAATCAGATCAAATTCATCACCAGATTCCATGCTTACGTACATCATATTCACACTTCACCCTCAACGCAATTTAACCAACTTTCCACTAATCACTAAACACTGAAATGGACATGCGGAATTTGTCATTACATAAGTGTACAAAAGGCTAATTTATGAAGCAGTTTTTTTTCTTTTTTTTTACCTTATTGTACTTTACTGTAAATGTGGTTACAGTAGTGAAGAGGTATGGGTTCCTGTAACAGGATGGCGTGTGTGGTGACATCAAACCAGAAATGAACACACACAGCACTGCAAGGGGACATGATGAGTGAAATGAATGTGCTGCTGCGTGGTTTATTAAATAAGGAAAAATAAAAGGTTTGAACAAAAACACTTTGTAAAATAAAACAGCACAGTAGCCAAAATGAACAGACAATAAACAGACAGACAAACGAGTGGACGAACAAACTCAAACAAGTACCGTACTGGTTCTCCAGCACGTAGTAGCAATTGTTATTTACTTTGTTTCTTTTAGTTTTTACCTCCTCTCCACACCCGCTCTCCACTTACTGAACACACAACCCCGAGTGAGTGAAAACATGCTGTTTTTATGCAGCTGTACTGAGACTCGATTGCTAATTAATCATTCAATTGGAGTCTCGGTACAAATGCACGTGAATTTACTGCAAATTTCCCATGCTCACATATTATTACATTTTACCTGCATGTGAAGCGTTGTGCAATCCTCGTGCCAAAATACAAATATACACTTTAAACACTCGTGCGCATAACCCATATGATATCCCGTGTACCAACTACAATACACCAACATTAACACAAAACACGCAACATATAACACAGAAATACACACGGGCGGGGCAACATTGCCACAGATCCATATAATAGCATGAGATTCTGATTACAAATACCATCTGGAGACACATTTTTACATGATGTCCTTAAAGTAGTGTTTAATCACTTAAATCCTCAGTGCCACCAAGCTCACTGAACTCATTGTAGAGCAGGTAGCGCTGGTTTTTCACCAGCCACATTAGTTCAAAAGACTTTTAAGAAAAGAAAAATAAACAGTCAAAACAACATTAGTAAACAGTAAATGTTCTAGAAACTGTTGAAAGGTGTTGACATGCTCTTGAATAAAACTAATTACTGTAAACATGTGCTGGGGTTTCTACACAAGCTGGGTATTCTGGAGTTGTCAAATTATTAGCTGTCCACTCAACTGCAATACATCACCAAATACTAGAAACGTGGTGTGTCGTTTGTGCTGTTTTGGACTGCATTTGTAAAACAGTACTGAAGCCATAAGTAGCTTAACTCATGGTGTTAAGGTGCTGCTTCTTGCCTCTCGAGATGAGGTGATGTGATCAGTCACACGCAGCAGGAAAAATGCCTTCCACATTGGCTATGCCAGGGAGCCGTTACACAGATCTCTATAGTATTCAGTGATAATTAGACAAGCTACCACCAGATGCTCGATATTTCAATTCCAAAACCTTTTCCAAGGTTAAACATGTTTTTTTGAGAGTGTGATCCTCTACTTTATAAAAGAAGTATCGATTCCCTCACGAGAATTATCACTGAGGGAATGGCTAAGAACGTTTACACCTGGATTATACTATACAGTTCCTTCTCTAAAGGTTGGATGCATACTGTAGCGTGAGGTATAGGTAGTTAACTAAATAAATAAATAAATAAAAAAGAACCACACACTATAGCTATGGCCAAAAGTTGTGCATCACCCTATAGAATTAACAGATTTTGCTTCATAAAGTCAAATGCAACCTGCTGAATAATGTTACGTTCACATATTAAGTTACATACCACTTTGTACTGTAGTTTTCCATACACTTATGAAAACTGACAAAAATGGAAAAATCTAACATTAAGCAGGGCTCTATGTGTGAAGAGGCAGGCCTCCCTGCAATACACTAGGTCGCACAGATTGCCTCTTGCTATTTGCACATACTATACCATGCAAGTTTGAATACCATAGCACTATTGTCACATAAATATGTGATGCTCTTCACACACTCAACTTCTGGCAGCTGTGGTTCTATTCAATTTATTGGGAGGGTTAAAGCCTTTCACAGAAGATACAGCTGTAGCTGTCATTAGGTTAATATAGTAGAACTTGAGTGCTTCGTTACTTGAATGCAGAATTAAATTATTAGCCATATGCTGGACCAGCCTTGTCCAATCTGAGCGTAATTAAGCGCGTTTATCTTCCTCTCAGAACCTCACTGGCCCATTTGCAAAACGCAGTAATGCACTTCGGCCTCTCATCAATTTAAGTGACAAAACGCACATTGCATGGCTACAGCGTATGGGAGTCAGAACACTCCAAGGACTATACATACTGAAGTGAATTAGCAGTGTAAACCACTTGGCCTTTTTATATTTAGCATTGAAATAGGTCTCATTTTTGTTTAAAAAAAAAAAAAAAAAAAGTTAAATAAGATTTAAACCATAATTACATGTCCTTTTGACAAATACAGTTATATTTACATACTTGATGTACATATTACAACTGCTCAGTCTTAAAATAAGTTCATAACTACCATCATTTTAGCTGCTTTATAATGGGTCAAGATTGACTGGCATTGTAGTACATATTATGCTCCTCTGATTAACGCAACATCAAGTGGTATTCCAAACATGTAGGCCATGGGGCATATTCACAATGCATTTACAACTGTGAAATGAAAAACAAAACTGCTAAAGTTACAGAACTGGAAAGAAACAACTACGGTGCATGTACTGTAGGAGCTCGTAAATTAACATTGTGAGTTATTTATTTTAAACTTTTAAATATCAAGGTATTGTTTTCCTTTTAGAAACAAATAGTGTTAACTTAGCACAGTGGCAAAGTTTATTGAATATGGCCCTATGTCTTAATAGCTCCTCCTGTTTTTATTAATTTATTAACCTACAGCTACATGCAGCTCCACAGACTGAAATAGGGACATGCAATTGATTTTGTTAAGAAACTTAACTGCTTGTTACCTTATTTCTTCTGGCCATATACTGCCACCTACAGGAGCACACAAAAACATTTAAAAAGCAATATTTTGTCTAGAAGCATAAGCCTTTGCTTGGTGAATATATTTAATATTCTTCAAGTGTTAAATCTATCAGAGCAGCCTTGAAATATATTTTCAATTCAATATAATGTGTCTACAGTATGGAAAGGACAGGTAATATTAGACAAAGTTTCCTTTTAGTTTCAACAGTTAATCAAATGATTTGTGCACACAGCTCAGTTATTAAATCTTCAAGATATCGCTTTGAAAATCTGGCTTGGTTAAACTGTTCCTGCTGCTTTTACCTTAATTCATTTTAACTTAATTACAGTATCATTAAAACCTACATTAAAATCTAGGGCATCCCTCAAATTCAGGCGTGGCTGGAAGAATAGAATTAAAAGAAACGCTGAACATCCACGATTGATAGTATTTTTTTTTTTTTTTACAGGCTGAAAGAATGATGTTTCACACTGTACATACAGAACTACGTTTTAGAACTGTTTCAGAACAGCTACTCTGTTGGCAAGTATATTTTCTACTGCCTGTCGGACACAATACAACAGCCGGGTTTCATGCCTAAAGCGACTGTCGAGTCCAGATGCATCTGCTACTGCTAATAACGAGGAACAGCAGCTCAGCAATAACTGGGACCATTAAAAATATTAAGCAAATGAAAACCATGAACGTGATTTTTTAAACAGAACCCTGTTTATAACCTACATTTCTGTAAAGCTGTAAAGGATTCTGTACAGTATTTGTGCCTGGTAAAAGAAGACAGTTGGTGATTGCATAAAGCCTACTGGAAGGTAATTAAACAAATTAAGTCAAATTAGCCTAGTTGACTTTGCCTTATGGACTGTTTTCAGGCACTGTACTGTACTGTGTAAAATGTCACATGGTTATATCGCATACAGTATTTCCTACTATGAACATGTCATTATCTCACACATTAACAATGCTCACAGAAGTGTGAGAATAATGCATACAGTGAAAAATAAAAGCAAATAAATCATACTAGTCCATTGTTATTTAGTGCATGGACATCTGATTAAGCAATTACAGTATCTCCAGATCAAGTACAGTACTGAGCATCAAGGAAGATAACTGAAGGTTCTGACTTCTGTTCCCGCCCCAGAGATCAGTCATTTCTTCTCATGCAGAAGAGAATCCCCAGTTTCTGCCAGACACTCACTGCTCTCCTGCTGATATACCAGCCTGTTAATTATTTGACAGAATTAACATGAGGTGAGAAAAAGGATTTTAATTGAACATATGCATGCTTGTTCCATGGTTTTTGAAGGATACATGCAATACAACTTCAACAAAGTGTAAATGCCCTTTTAATTTAATTTAATTTTCTGTCTTATTTAAAAAGCAGGTCAACTACAGTCCTACTCATTCCTATATTATCTATATGGCTCTCAATGAATTTGATTGAGTATACTTCAAAGGTTGCTACACTGCAATTTGTGGTTGTACACCCGGTGCTGGAAAGAAAGACAAAGCTCAGGTGGGTCAACTCACTCCATCCAGCCCTTTACTGAAAACCCCGGCAAATAACACCAGCCCCCTCTTCAGCACCTGCGTCCCTCTCTCCTCTATGAAATGGCTTCAAAGTATATTGCCATTATTAGCTTCTGCTGGCAACCGCAATTCAATTACCTGCTAACCAGAATGATGGAAGGGAGGAAACTAAAGAGGTTTTGTTTATGCAGGGCTGCTAGTCACATAGGTGATCCATGGTTTATTTAATTTAGGAACTATTTGGTTGGAGCAAACGCCTCCCAATACCTCTTGACCCCTCTGCAATAAATCAAATCACAAAAAACAATCATGTAAACTCTAAATCTAAAGGGGTCCCATAAGAAAAAATGGTTAAAGGTTAAAAAGATTTAATGTCATATGTCCTAACATATTCCAACCTCCAGAACCCCCAGTTGGTGTATAGTAACTATATTGTAGAACACCTCTGACCGCAGAGGTAACCAAGACAAAGGAATCATTGAACCTTCCTAAAGAACAAAGTCTTAAACAGTAGTACTTTACATGTACACATCTAAAAACCAAACCAAAATGCACATACTGTGGTGCAGAATCATATGCCTTGATTTACTGTGTCAAACTATAGCACACAGAGTCATGTGGCCTAGCGATTAAAGCCGACCACTGTTTGCAAGCCAGGAGGATTGTGGTTTTGAATGCTTTACTGTTTTAATGTTTTCTACACATCCCACAGAATAGTGTTGGTCTAAGCTGGGTTAATACCTTCTCAAAATAAAACTTGAACATGTACAGCACAGTAAATGTCTTGCAGTAGTCTAGCCTATCTAATCCAATTGTCCAATGACACGAGTTCAACAAACAGGCACAGGAAGCAGCGTTCTGCTGGCATATTGCTGGCAAACTGTTATTTCCTTGATTCAGACACTAAAGAAGTCTAATCATGTTAAGAAAGTGCACATGATTTGATTACATGTATCTGAAAATCAAACTTCCCCATCTAAGTATTATTGACCAAACCTCACACAGCATCAATCACAATGGTTTTGTCTTCGTGTCAAAAATCAATCTTCTCCATTCAAATGCTCCAGCAGCCACCCCTCTTTATCAGGCTGAGCACAAAGGGCCCTATTCCCAATGCTTCAAATCATGAGTTATTTGAAGAATGTTGATTAAAAAACAGTTTGGCGACTGCATCTTATGGGATAATTGCATCTTATTTCCATGAACTTGCTTGTACATTTGGACCTAATATTGATTTTGCAGAATGTGATTTTTAGACACTCATGATTCCTACAATTATACAAAATGTTATTTTACAGTGCTCAGCAAACTTTTGGATATACTTTGTCACTCAAGAACATTCGACACAGAACTACATTGGCAAATATGCATGATTAACTAAATAACTTTATAGTTTACATGTATTATGCAAACTATCTGTACAGGCAAATAACTCTGTTAGACACTATAATTCTGAAGCCATTCATAAAAACCTCTTAAAGCATTTATCTTTTTTTTTTTAATCTTTTTTACAGTATTATTACAGTGGGTTGTATGATTGAGTGCTTGAAGTTCTGGATGAGTAATCAAAGCCAAGATTTTACCTGCTTTGTGGACATCTACAATTACAGAGTATGCATCACAACAGTGCAATGTCACTGACCCTGGCCGAATCACCAAAGAAGAAATTCTTCATGTGCATGCATGCGTGTTTCTTGCTCCCTTGTCTATTATGTGTCCTTTTCTCACGAGTGGTGAGTGCGAGTGGTGCACAGTATGCACAACTGGGACAAACAGATCAAAACTTTCCCGGTAAAGTTAAGTCGATAGTTTTGGATTAAACCTTCTTGCTTCAGTGACTCTAGAGCTTATTCAGCAGGTTCGGCCCTGTTTAGATTTCTATTGTCTTCTCCACCTACAAACAAAAAACAGCCTACAGAGAAAGACACATGCTTAGAAATCATTTACAACACCTTGGTTACAGGCAGCATAAGTTTATTGCTGCCTTTTTAACAATGACACAGTATAATCATTTTTGGCAAGTCTTTAACAAAATAATCATTAGCATTTTATTTTTCTTAAAAATGCAATTTATGTTGCAGGACTAAAGGAAATAAGTGAAAATCTGTTAGATTCTCATCCATCAGTTATCTTTATCTTGCACTAAGCAGCAGTCTATTTAGTGCATTAATCCTTGCTGTATGCATGGTGCAATTAATTATTCCAATATTATTCCTGGAGTGCTAACAAGAACAAGCAGGTTCCATTTCAACCTAATAAAACAGATCTTGTGCCAACATGAAATATTCATCAACATTGCATGCAGACATTGCATGCAGTACTTGTACTATACAATCAACAACACAATTTCAGAGGAATTTTAAACCTGGTGAAAATATGCAGTTAAATGTACAGTAGATCTCTGATGAGGTACTATACCTGGAAGGTAAAAAAAAAATAAAAATCTAAAATGGAAAAATCTGTTTAAATTGTACACCAATACATTTAACAATACAATAAATCTCAAATTCTTTTTTTTTTTACCCTATACAAATGCTGTTGTTTCACTGGGGGGAATTACATGCAAAATAAAGAAATCAATAAAGAAATCAATAAATAATCTTAGATGCAGGAAAAGCACATTTTTAATTCCCCCACCGAAAGCTAATACAGTCCAACAGCTTGAGAGGTATGATATATTCCCTACAGTGGAAAGGATCAACGAGGGCATTAGGGTGATAAGGGATGAAATAAAGAAAACCCCCGATACTGAATGAATTGGTTGATTCCATTCAGACAAAGCTGGGTCCCAGCAGCACAGCAGCATTTTATATGGAGAGCCCTTTCTGCCTTGCGCATGATTTTCTCATGCTTTCATGAGCATCCACTCAGTGCACAGCTGGCTGTCTGTGTCAAGGGGGATCAAAAGGGAGTGGTGCTGAAGCAGACATTAAAAGCCAGCTGAGCCACTTGCACCCTCCTCAACACACATGCACACTGCCTGGCTAATAATTGCACTTATTACTGATAAGCCAGTAATTTGAAGTAACATTCTGTAAACATAAAGTGCATTCATCACTTTCAGCTAACTTTGAAGTTATTCCTAACGTCAAAAAACCAATCACAACATTTGTTTGTATGACTAAAAGAAAACGTTTAGGTAAACAAACAATTGCCAAACAGTCTTCTTAAGAGAGCACAGTTGTGTTGAATAGTTTGCTTATTGTAGCTAAGCTTAAGTTTCTTTTAGTAATTAAAACTTTGAAGTAGCTTACTGTCTGAAGTTAATCCTGCTAATGTTTTACACTGAGTGAAATGGAGCGAGTAGGTCTGAGGGGTAAGAGTAGCCCACTTATCATTAGAAAAAAATATCTTTGTTCATAGTTCAGGATAAAAAACATTATTCAATTTTAGTTACTGTACAAAATTAAAAAAAAAATAGATTGGAATTTTAATACTGGATTGCCAATTTGTGGTACACCATTTCAGTTTTTAGTATGTAATGGTTTCCTTTCCTGAATATCTGCAGAAGAGAATTCAAAACAGGTTGTCTCACTGCCAGACATACATTCAAACACTCACGAGGCACACATCCTACATTGGACAACGACACAGTGCTATCAAATCACATAATTTTTTTTCTTAATTTTTTTTTTTTTTTTTTTTTTTTCTAGATCATCTTAATCATCTTAAGTAGCTTACAGTGATCAGGAATTTGTAGTCTAGACTTACTGCTTTTTAAAAAGGTACTGTAGGCTGTTCATTTTTCGTTAAAATACAATCAGGACTTTGCTAGCTTCTGCACAGTAGTTTTAAGGGAATGCCATTTACATGTGATATAATTCATTCCCACTAGAAAGACCTGTTTATACAGCAGCTGCATAACCACAAACAAATGCCACTAGGCCTCCACATTTTGCAGGTGGATTTTTACATTGTTGTAAGTTTTCATGAACAGTACTAAGAGCAGCAACATAAATAAATAAAAAAAGCAGGGTTGACCAACCACAACTAGCCACACATTATAAGCCTAAACTGCAAGAAACTTAATCACTTCAGTTTTCTATCACTTTTATCACAGAGTTTGTTAGATATTAGAAAGAGTACAATAGAAATAAATAACTGTGACTTTTTTTTTTATTTTTGGTCAAAGGGTATTGCAAAATGTCAAAAGTATTCAGCATTCACAATTTACCCAGTTGTATCCAGTAATCAGTTTATTGTATTGGTGCGAAGTATAGGTATACCTGGTTCTGACTTACATGTCCAAAGGGAGTTCTTGTCCTGGGTTCTATCCTGCAACAGCTTCCTGCGCGTACAGCCCTGTGGTTTGGTCTGAATGTTCCCCATTTTGTGTGTATAAAGGGGGACCAGTTCCTCCTCATCCTCATGGTAGGCCCTACACCAGCAACTTACCACTGGCTCTGAAGACAGGCAATGCACATATGCAATCATCTTTTTAGCTTGGTCCTGTCTGGCTGAGGTGGGGGTGGACCCTTTCCCCAGTGGATAGATCACAGCAAAAGGAGGGGCTGTCCTTTTACCTTGGGACCACAGAGACCACCCCCTATGGCTTACTAAATGAAAGGGCAGGCCTGAATACCTTATTAAAATGGTATTGATTTTCTTCCAATAAAAACGGCGTGGGTTCCAGTCAAGCAGCATTAGAAAATAAATTGGATTGCCAAATGCTTGAATTGCAAGCAAGCCTAAAAATAGACACATTTGATGAAGTACAATATCCCATATGCCATGAGTAAAATAAAGGTCTTTTGAAAGCTTAACATCTTTGAAAAACAGATAAAGAATGGAAAACAGTCCACTATTGCCTCTGAGGTATGACATAAAATAGATCCTTAAGTTAACTGCGTCGTCTTCAGTGTGTTTTGAACAGGTCTGAAGCAGCTTTCTTAGTGTCGTGCCTCAGCTAGGTTCCTGCTGCTTCTTCTAATCCTTAAAATCAGATTATCCCACGAGCGCTTGTGATGAGCCAGACTGGGCTCCCCAGAGCAGGTGGCTGTCTTTCTGTAGCCAATTAAGACAACAACCCTACCAATTCAAATTTGTTTGGGCGTGCAATTCTCTGAATTAAAACTAAAATAAAAACTTTGAAAGCTCTTACTGTATTTGGTTTGGACAAAATAGACTAAATTAACTGTGTTTTTGTTTTAGAAGTCAACCATACTGAACCAGTCGACACATAAGACAAAGATGTATTGATTACATTTTAAATTTATTTCGGTTTATTAAATATGCAGTGCCGAACAATCAACAATCATTTCACACTAAAAACCGAAATCTATTGGTATCTATCCAATACATTCTTTTCTTCATAGCCATTATTGACATGCCACTTTGTTTACATACCCCAATGAGGAAACCCATCATTTGCCTTCTAATCCTGAGAAACTCCATCCATATTGTAGTAGCAGCACTGTTTCAAAAATACAGTATTTAGTATTTTGACTCATTTACAACTGGTCCAGTTTTAATCAGGCTGTACCAGGATACATGCTTAAACTATCAAAGGAAAAACAAATACAGTAGAACCCCAAAGTTATGATCACCAAGGTTACGAAGTGACCGGTCTACCGAACACCCCACTTTCAACCGGAAGTACACAATCACTCAAGCATACAATAAGCGGCATACTGGTCAAGGAGAAGGCAAAATTAGGTGGGGGAGATTACAAAGCAAGTACAGGCAATTTTACTGGAGCATTTTAGTTTTAAACAAAGCAGACCCCCCCCCCCCTCCCCCAAGCCAAAAGGAAGCAAGCTGCACAAATGCATTTTGTTTAAAACAAGCATGACATTAACCCAGGTTTTCATGGACGTTTAAATCTGTGTTTTTGCTACAGTTACAATTTCGATGGTAAATCAAATGTAGCCTTTTGTCAATTTATAGTACTGTTTTAAAGACTTTAGAACCATAACAATATGAGTATTGTATTACTGTGCTGTATCCTTTTATTATTCAACAGATTGAGGGTGTAGACAGCAGGTGTCCACATTTAATAACACCACTGAAAATTCAGTTTTCAGAGTTACAAACATTTTAGACTTAGGAACAACCTCCATTCCCAAGGTGTTTGTAACTCTGAGATTCTACTGTATTTGCAAGAGTGCCGTCTCCTGTCCATGTGTGAAGTAATACTGCAGTACTGTTCTTTACAAGAAATGACATAGACAATGTTACAGACATGGCAATGCCTTTAAAAGAGCCATACAAGTTCACAGACTTTGAACAGAAAAAAGCAAAACTAGCTTTTTTTCACTTGCTGTTTAATATGTGGTCATTACGACATACAGCCCTGAGGATCAACACTGTGGTCGGCCTTACCAAAGCAGCCTATATTTAGAAGAACATTAAAAGACAAATGGCAATCACAGTATAGCGCCCTCAAAACAAAGCACACTTCATAGTATACTGAAAATGTAACCTGGCTGGGAAAACTCACTAGGGCTTGGCTTTTCAGCCCTATGATAGTTTGCTTAAGGAAACGGTTAACCCAGAGGTTCAAGTTATTGAGTTGCAGAAACCAGGCAAGCTTTTCTTTGAAGTCACATACTGTAACATTGCTCATGTTTGACTAGTGTTAACACAAACTGTAGAGACTTTGCCAACAGTACACAACTACAACAGCTAAAGCTGTTTTCCGATGCTAACCATGCCAAACAGAGCTTAATAAAGATATTTTATAAAAGGTTAGTGGCAGGCAGCAAAGGCTTGAATAAGTACTTTGCTTTTACCTCAAACCAGGGATCCTCACCCAAGACAGCCTTTTATAACCACAGTGTGAATATAAATAGTTAGTTCTGCTTGATGTTCACTAAAAACTGATTTTCTTATATCTTATTGCAACAACAAGGAGGAAGACAAAGCCATTAGAAGACTATTTTAAAATGTATTTACAATTGCTCTGAATTCGTCTCCCCTTTCCAACAAAGATGTGTGACCCTGATACAGTGATACATCTGGTGACCTTGCAGTCACAATTACAGCTTCTAATGGCTTTAAACAGTGGCCTTTTGACAGGCTTATTTTAAAATAATACCACGTCACTAAAGAAAATAAGACCTGCTACAATAGTTCTACTGCAGAGTCCTTACTCTAGTTTTGGGACACAAATAAGGTACTGTATTAACTCAGTTATTGAATAAAGCAGTGATGTGTCCAGCAGAATCAAGCAGAATATTAGAATATTAATATCTGCAGCAGCTCAGGCTCGTTACTGTCTGCAGGGAGCAGACTAAACACTGCTAAACAATGGCTCGAACAATCTTGGCAAGATTTACAGCAAGTCAAATTGAACACACCCTCTTTCCTGCCACTTTACATCTGTAAGCATTTACACAAGCTTGCAACTTCCAGTCAGCTGCGTTGAGCTGCTGCAGAGCTGACAATCGAAAAAAAAAATGGCTATTATTGTCCCGCTTTCTTCTTCAATGAGATTACGCTGCTGTTTAACACAAGCCATCTCAGGCTATTCATTAATCTCCCTGTGTAAAGGATATTGCCAAATGAAGATCAAAATCTACGATAATAACCTGGCAACAACCTCAACAGTTCTACAAAATACAGATTTTTTAATTTATTTTCTAAGCCTCCTGGTAATAATAATACTAACTGCTGCACTACTCATAAGATTATTATTGTTACCACTGTTATCAGTTTTATTCTTTTACATAATAAAGTGGCCATCATTACATCCTCAATACTGGGTGGAAATCCATCTTGTGTAACTTCCTCTATAGTGCACCAGATGCTCATTAGCTGCATTCAGTGTTTAGGTTATTGTTTGTACTGACTGACCTGTTGCACAATGTCACAGTATCCTACAGCTAGTTACCAGTCTGATTAGTACAGAACTTGCCTTTTGGGTAGTTTATTTATCAAATTCCTTAAAAGAAGCAATACAGTGGTCATTTGGATTTCCAGTTACAGTCAAACTCCTAATTTATTGAATCTATGTATGTCTATTTATATCTATGAACAGCTAACTTCTGAAGACAATACAGTAATACACAACCACATCCCATGACTCAGTTCCTAGGAATAACATGGTACTTTTCTAATGGTTCCAAAGAAAATGACCACACTATTAATACTGTCATAAATAATGTCAGAAATTTTGCACAAGTGAAGTCTTTTACAGAAATAAAATAAATAAATGCACTTCCTTTCAACATTACATTGAAGTAGTATTGTATTGAGTATTTACACAGCTACATGAGGTTACCCTGCCTCACATTATTTTTAAATGCATCAATCCTGATTTATGATGGTCTGGCGATCCAAGGTTTAAAAAGCAAGTAACTCAATTTGGAGTGTAGGCAGGAATTTATTTTAGGGATCAGGGTAAAGAAGAAATTCTGATGCTAGTCAAAGCCTGGCAAAAGACCATTCCAGACCATCTGTTATCGCTACAGTATTCCTCCGGAGCAAAGAATACTGTATTGGTATTGGACTTGAAAAAGTAAACAGCGGGGTTCCCAAAATAGTGTTACACGTCCCCACATGTTGCTACAACTGTTTAAATAACATACGTGTGATTCTTCTAGTCATTGTTCATTGTAATATGATTAAATCATATTCTTTTTCTGATCAAATGAAATATTCGCTTCTTTACTTACGAAAAGAATACTATTTAATCTCCCTTAATATAAGCCTATGTAAATGTAAATATTTTTCAAAGGTAAAATGAAACAAGGATGTGGTTCTTTTTTTGTAATTGTTTTAAACTATTTCTATCATATACAGTACTTAATTATCAATGTAAATATTTGTTTTCAAGAAATTACATTGGCACCAGGACACCTACACCATTGTATTTCATTATTGCTAAAAACAACATAACATGTATACTTAAAGAAATAAAAATAAAAAATGTTCTGAAACTTGTAAAATATTTTTATAATATGCATTTTACAAGTGTGAAAAATAACTAGTTATAAGTTATTTTGCATTATTCACGACTATACATTTCTTAGAGGGTACCGTGGTGAACTGAAAGTGAATATAGGATTATTTCAATAGAAAATGTGTTTCCAAATACTTTTGTCATGTTACAACCCCTCCTATTGTTGTGATGGCCTATTTTGATGAGCAAAGACGTGTTCAAAACACAACAAACTTCAGTGCACTGCGTTGTAAACATGGAAAGGTCATGTGACACGACATGACAAGAGAATATTTCCAACACAATACAATGGTATCTCTATGAGCCGTTATTGTTATTTGCATGGCGCTGTACAGCCGCTTTTTAATGCTACCTGTCCTTCAACCTTTAGTGTTGTACTGTAATAAGTTAGGTATGGTAGAAACACAGCAGCCTGCATGAAATATTCTGTTACCAGCGCTACGATTCTCTGGTAAAAAAAAAAAAAAAAAAAAAAAAAAAAAAGGGACGAAATTAGCGTCCCAAATAAGCTTCTCGGGACACTGGGACCAGTGTTCCAAAAGTGGGAC
Source organism: Polyodon spathula (assembly GCF_017654505.1). NCBI lineage: Eukaryota > Metazoa > Chordata > Actinopteri > Acipenseriformes > Polyodontidae > Polyodon > Polyodon spathula. The sequence continues at coordinate 35,437,930 of NC_054538.1, read as the reverse complement.
TGTCCCGTCCAAAACAGGACGTCTGGGCACCTTAGTTATAAGCAACACATGAGGACGTTTAACTCTAGATTTTTTGGAACCCCGCTGCGGATGTTAAACATTTTACCTCAAACAGCTTGCGACCGGTTTGTTTTGCTTCCTGTTAAGATAAATCTATTGGTATAACCTTAGGGTTGGTGGGCCCCGCCCTTTTAGAAGCATCATTTAGTCTCCAGCTCACTTACAGTAGGTTGACAAGTTGTCAGCAGACATACACCATGCATGGAAGCAGTGTGTCAACAATCACCACCCAACTAAAACCTCCTTAAATTGTCACTTCCACTTGCTCAAGTACTTGATGTAAACCAGAGATATATTGCACAGCATTCTGTTTATTCTTAATACTGCCCCATCAATGTACCCTCAGTGAGCCCTCGAGACTACCTTCCTTTACTAACCTTTATTATGCAATACATACTGTAAGCCACTGCTACAGTACAGCAAGAAGGGGTATCCCCATACAAGCAGTTATACTGTTCCCAGAAGCCCAATACGGGAGGTTATTTTGGTACTATAACCCATATTACATGCTTTACTAAAATGTAGGCCTATTGGAGGTCAGCTTCTTTCTATTTTTTTTAATCTATTGAATTTGAAAAGTACTTGCTATACTATTAGCAAAACACGTTTAGTGGCTGATATTAGGCACAGTTGCTTTCAACAGAACAAAGTTGCTTAAGACCTTATTCGGTGCCCAAAAATGTGTATTTTGGGGGGAAAAAACCATGGGCATCGCAGGGGTTATGATAATTCCTAATTGCCATGGGAATCTAAACTGGATCCCATTGGAGAGGGCACAGAATGACTGTATGAGGGTTAAACCCAATTTTAGGGTAGATTTAGTCACTTCCTACTACACAATCTAAAACAACACTTCAAAAGTCTGGAGCTAATCCTTGTAGAAGTCCAGACATCTTTTTCATTAAAATTGCTGACCAGCAATTTAAAACAAAAAACAAAGCAAACTAGATTAAGAAAGAGCACTAGAGAATATATCCAAATCCTGCAAGAAGTTCCATGTTTTCAAGGCTGCACACATGTTTTCCATTTTCCAGTCCTGGTCTCACCATGCAGGCTTTAAGAAAACAAGTAACAAGTTTGTTTTAAATCTCTAGTGAATAACCTGACCAGACAGTGACTGGAGAAATACTGTAGTTTAAAATGCCTATAACTGAATTACAGAAAGACAACTATATAGGCATCAAAATAATTTGGATTACACAAGCGTACAAGGAATCATAGTGGTTGTTTCACACTTGAGAAGGGTGAGGATGGGATGAGTTGTGAACATGATGACACATCTAGAACTGGAAAAACTGTGGTACTAGAAGAAGCACCTGCTACTGAAATGGAAACCTGTAGTAGAAAAGAGTATTACGTTTTATTTATCAGACCCACCTACTTCTGCACAAGAGAGGGCAAACTTTACTTCACAAAACACACTAATATGTTATTACAGTAATTACTATGTTTTTATCCATAGTGCTTTACAGGTGGGCTTAACTCAAATTCCTAATCTACGGTTGCTTTTAACCTGATTCCCTTTAGGGTTTTATTCATGGGCTTTGCCACTGTGCAATATGTTCAAAGGTTAGGTGTCTTTCTATCTGAGGCATAATGGTTCTCACTTGTAATGTAAAACCCACAGAAACATACATCTACAATCCACAGCTTAGACAGTAGCATACTGATTTATTGCACCACATTGCTTAAGACAGATGAACAAGTAATGGAGACTCTCCACAAACATTTCAGCAACCGTGTCTGGAAAATGTAGGCTACTGTACTCCCATGTGATTTGTATCAGGTTCATTCATAGGATACAAAATAACTCAGTAACACCATAAGAATGAACCATTGTGCCAGCCTAAAACTCACAGTATGTAGTATAGCTGCTACAGTATAGGAAACGTCCAACACCAGTAAATGATATTGTCAAAAAGCCATACAGTAAACAATAATAAACAATTGCCATTATAATAACTCACTTGCTAAGCTGTTGTTGGTTTTCTCCTTCAGAAGTAGTAATACACACAGAAAGTTTAAAAAGTCACTGCCTATTTTATTACCAGGAGCAAAAAGTGCAGATTAAAAAAAGGAAAATAAAAAACTGAAAAACATTTGGACCACACCTGCTGAAACAGTGGCATCTGCAATCACTTTTCACTTTTCAATTTGTTGACTTGTTCAACTGTAATTTGTGTGTAGTTCCTTTCCTCTTGTGAATTGAATTTCTCTTTTAATCCTGTGTGCATGTGATGTTGATGTTTAGGGGTTATGTGTTTTTTTGAAGTATTGCCCTGTTGCACCTGCTTCTTGTTAGTGGACTGTAAAATGTTGCATTCAAAGTACTTGTCACAGCATGCCAGTGCTGTACTGTATATATCAGCCTGTCATTTCTTCCTGCATACTTACTATACTGTATGTCAAATATTTTTTCCAGCCTTGCCTGCAAAATTCACTAATAGTTACCTCTTACAGTAATAGTTACCTCTTACAGTAACTACAATTTCTTTGCAGTACACTATATTGCATCAGTGGGGCTGGAACCATTTTTATAGCGGGGGTGCTGAAAGCCATTGAAGAAAACTGTAACCTGTATATGATGGAAACAGGTGCACAGCACTTCAATCCATGGGGTGCTACCGCACCCTCAGCACCCCTAGTTCCAATGCCCCTGTATTGTATGGTTCACTGATGTGCAGCTCCACAAAAGCAGGACAAGAGATGCATCTCTGAAACAGACAGGATTACGTACAGGTTTCTGGTGCGACATGGCTTAAAAAAATTCCTTGAACGTATCTGTAGGGAATATAATTTGTCAAGACTATTCAACGTTACAGAAACTCCCCTTAAAGCAATACAGTTTTATGACTCTGTAGGGGCTTACTGCTCAGACCTTACTGTATTTGCTCCAGATCTACTGTGAAATATTGGCCTTGTGAGTATTACCTGTGTTTCAGATTTAATTTGCAAACTCCTGTAACTTTAATAGAGAATGTCAAATTTAAGCACGGCGATTCAATCCCTGCCTTTATGGCATGGCATAATTACACCTCTAAATACCACAGCTCTGCTTGTATTGTCACTTTGCCTGAGGTCATAAAATAATAATATATGGCATTAGGATGACAACTATTGATCTTAAAACTAGTGCTGGGACGAACACAGGATTTTCATGTTCAGATATTCGCTCAATTTAAATATTCGTTCGTTTTCAAAAAGTAATAAAATACATTATATCGCTCAGAACACAGGAAGAAACAGCATAGCAGCACGGGCAGGGGGGCGTGGCCCCTGTGTGTGTGCCTTTATTTTACAGCAAGACGACAATATGTTATACTTTAAAGTAGAAAAATATCCCAGGAGTAAAGAATGCATTGTGTAGGCCTTACTTTACCCTAGTGAATTAACTACAAAAGAAAGGAAGTCAAATAGCAGTTCAAGTTAAACATTGTTTTGTTTATTCCCAAAATAAATACTACATAAAGTTGACACCACATTTTTGTTTTTTTCATTCCTTGCCATTGCCGTTTCTTCGCAGTAAACAGTGGCCATCGACACGTTTTCATAAAATAATAATAGGTTTACTTGTATCTTTTTGTAGCTGAACAAGCGAATGAAAACTGAAAAATTTAACTTTAAACACTTCAAATAAAACAATGATGGAAATAGCGTTGAAAAACGAAGAGGGAAAAATCACGTTTTGGTTCTTGTTTAGCACAATTCAAAGAGGCCTGTAACAACACTGTAAGGTATACAGAAAACAGCTGTATTTATAAGAGGCTGCCTCTTATAAATTAAACAGTACAGACTTCATGCCCCAAGCAGTTAAACTGGAGGAGCCTCTTCAGCTGTAACACATGATGCCGAGGCTCGGCTCAGCGCAAAATCTGTTTCGCATTCCGTACATTTGTTTTGGTTCAGAACTCTGCCAAAAACAGAATTTGAAGAATGCACATACACTGGGGCAAACAAGCAAGACAACTGGCAAACAGGCTTGGGGATTTGAAAATATATCTACCAGAGCTATGTGAGGAACCACTGCCTTAACAAATGTTCTGGATTTGCAAGGAGACAGGTCAGCCATGATCCCTGCCCTGACTAATATTAGACCAAAGAGATGTTTCAGAGGGGCAGCAGCTGTGTAGGTGGGGATGGGTTGGGGAGTACACTTGAAGTGCTAATGGAAACCATGCACACCCACTTCATAGCATTCCAGATATCTCTAGTTCATGCTGCATAACTGCTAACTTTCCACTTAAGCACATAAGTACTAAAACAAACTTTAAATAAAAAGGAACATATACTTAATAGACAGTACATTGAAAACACTGGGGTAAGTCTGATGTTTATAGTTTTCTCTATTTACAGTAAACCAAACTGCTGTTATATTTATTACCCCCATTTTTTTTTTTGTAATTTAATTTTGAAAGTTTGTAAAAACAATTCGTGAGTTTAAAGCTAAATACAGGGGAACGTAAACAAAATGTTACATACAGCTCTTACAGTCATGACTTGGCTATCAAATTAAAATGTCATAATTTTAATATAGCCATATTGTTTATTTGAGATCTTCAAACTTGGTGCTTCAATCAAATTTTACAGCTTGGTGCCAAAGAAGCACATTGGTAAACTGGCCAAGGTCACACAAGTAGTCTGTTGCAGAGCAGGGATAGTAAGCCAGAATCTCCTGGCTCCAAGTCCAAAGTGGAACTGTTCTACAGTCAGCTACTCTACCTTGGATAAGATTCCCTAGAAGCTTGGCTCGCTGCACTAAGGAGTCAAGCACCAACTTCTCAAATAGTGTGACAGACTTACCATGCTCCTTAAACCACAGTCATGGTTCAAACTCGCTGATGTCATCAGTATTAAAAGCTGTATTAACCAGGCTCACTGACATTAAGTTGGGTAGTGGACAATGGAGAGGATCACACATTTGAAGCATAGCATACTGCTGAGCCTTTAAATGCCCCACCAGTGTTCGGTCAGGTACTTTAGGTAACTTTGGAGGAACAAATACATACTTTTCTAAAATAACTGTAGTGTAGTGTAAACATTGAAGCAGTGTGTTAAGACATTAAGGCAAAACTGACAGATGTTTCAGCTAAAAGCAATTCTTTCAGAACCATCTTTAATTTTACAGTACTTAAGAATTTAACTACAGATTCAGGAATGTTTATCTGATTTTTGAATTTTTTGGTTAACACAGACTTTAATTTGGCTAGGGCCACTACACTTTCTAAGTGGACATGCTCTTTACCTAAAATATTCAAATAAAAAGGTTACTGCATTTAGACCAGTATCTGTCTTTCTTTTTATTCAGAATATAGTGAAAGGAAAAATGGAGGGTGCTAATCCTCTAGGCAAGAACTGAAACTCACTTTCCGTTCTTTAGGGGCTACACAATCACTGTAATGAACAACGATGCTCTCGTGTATCACTGTTGCACTGAAAAATAATGGCATATTGTACTGCACTGCAGTGAATCAGGCAGTTTTAAGAAATTTTAGAAGCCACTGCAGCATTCCACCTGTGGCCAGACATTTTAGTCCAGACAGAGACTGAGATGCTAATGAGCATTAACTATGTACTTTCTAGCACTGTTACAGAAGACATGCTGGCAGATAACAAAAGGCACTGAGACTGATCTGCAAACCAGGGTTTCTGTGCTGCCCTTTGGTACACATTTCAGCTTCAACAATCATTACTTTTCATAAGCCAAAGGCCCATACACATGAAATCCAATTCTGCAAAAAGTACCAGAATACCATTTTAAACACATATTTAAAGAATTATCATGTCCCTCAAAGAATAGCGCATTAAAGACATGCATATCAACATTGGTCCCGGTGAGCTTGATCTCAGACTACAACAGCAATTACAGAACGGACCCCGTAAGACTTTCTGACAGAGAGCAATAAATATTCCTCAAGTAAACGTTTAAAGGAGAAAGAGGCTCAAAGAACAGCTGAGGTGGTAAATTTCAACTCAAAGGAAAATAAATTCAAAATGCTTTTTTTTTTTTTTTTTTATAATTCCATCTTATTACAGTATACAGACAGTAAGTGCTGTTTCTTTAGCAAGTCTGTCAATTTTAAAAAACACTCCCTCCAGTCATATGGCAGCCAGCTAAATTGTTAATGGAACAGACAACATTTTTTTATTCATTTTTTTTAAATAGCATTCGATTTCTAAATGCCACTGGGAGACAGAGTTGCCTGTGGGCCCCATTACCAATTTACTCACCAAACTGGTTACCGTACAGTGTATATATTGCAGAACTCAAAGCTACAAAAAATGTCCTAAATCGACCTCACGAATGCACATTTGTGAGATAAGATTATTGTCTTACAGGTAATGTTAACACCAAGGCAAGTTACAGTCCATTTTCCATTACAAACTCATATTTCATTGTAACAACTCCACTACTGCTATTAACTACTGTGCACACATGAACTTGAACTTCACAATCTGATACACTACTTGCTTCCCTTCTTAGTTTATTTTACAAATAATATTTAGTATATACATCTTTACCACAGATGTACAATTGTAAAAACCTGGCTTCTTGAAATTCCACAGTAATAACAGTTCCAATCCCAAACAGTTCAAGTTCCGTGTTTCGAATGAGAATTGCAAACAGCGTACAGTAAATGGAAAACTATACTAACCTGGCTAATAGATCAGACTTTTTTTTTTATATACAGAAGTTGACTTCGGGTTTGTAACTGTAATACGGTAATCCCTTTCCCTTTGTTTCTGAAAAACAGCTTTTCCACTCCAAGAAATGTTTCCACATACCCACTACCATGCATAACATTTAGCATTTGTAGAGACTAGCTGTGATGAAAAAGTGAGGCTTGACCCCCTACCTTTCACACAGAACATCTTGTGAGTGTTCCCTTTGGAGAAGTGAGAACTCCTTGCAAAGTTCCTGCAGCATGAGGTACAGCAGCTCCCCTGCCCTGCTCCGCTCCACTCAGCACACACATACAGCCCACTTGGCGTGGCAACCGGCCAGCTCATGTTGTTACAGGAAGCTGCCATCCAATCCACTGCTTTCTGAGGCAGACTGCTGACACCCACTCCACCCCCCCACCCCCCACCAAAAAAAGAAAGAATCCCAACTCCACTCTATAGAATGGTCCTCTGGGCAACCCTGTTGCATAGCACACTTCTGCATGCAATTGTTTATCTGGGGAGTCAGCATTTCCCAGTGCAGTGGACACAGCTTATTCCCATCAATTGGTCAGTGATCAAAATAAATCCCTTAATCCCCACACTCAACGGTTTGTTATCAAGTGTCGCTGTCTGTAACACTTAACAGAAAGTGGATAGCTTCACATTCCTGTATGTTCAACACATCAAATGGGTACTTCCGTGGCCTCTACAAAGATGCTATTCAATCTGATGCATTTCTGATTTTTATATTTTGTTTTATTACAATTATTTTCATTTCTCCCACTACCACTTCCCAAGATTATCCGAGTATAATGTTGTAATCAGCTCCATATTAGAATATGAAATTCAATAACAGTAAACTTCAAATTAAAACTGAAACAGATCTCAGTGCACTGACATTTTACTGGAAGTAAAATAAACAGAGGCAGTAAAACTACCGCTGAAAGGACTCGAACATTTGCTTTGATTCTTTTTTTAAATTTGTTTAATCTAAATACCATGTAGAGGACCATTTGATATTAAATGCAAAATAACCGGTATTCGTAGCACACTGGGTACGTTTTGATGGAAATTATCCAACAAGACCAAATTTTATGACAAACAAGGTTTTGATAGAAACAAGCATGCAAGCTATTGACATACTGGCACTGTGTGAGCACACTCCATGAGATACTACTTATTTCCCACATTGTATCTTAACAAAAAGAGCATTGCGGTTGCATTACAAACATCAGCACCTGGTAACCTAGAATTAATGTATGTGGCAGCAACACTAGTCCTCAATACACCTTTCAAAAGTTAACCAAGCAAAAAGGAGATTCCGGAATCATGCTATCTTCGTTTCGACAGGCAATCGACTTTGTGCTAACAATGTGCAACAGTGTGCCAGTCTAGAGCGCCTCTAGACTATGCCCTTTAAAGGCACATGCAATTGAATAAGGAAGTGATTTAGCAGTTCCTGCCTTAGCGCATACTTGTTAACAAAGCAAGTCACAGATTGAATCCACGCTCCCTCTTTTTGTTCCTCCCGGAGGGGAGGATCTGTTTATTTGTTTTCATCCATGATGATTCTGATTGACTGTGCCTTGTGTGTTCATTGACATGAAAGTGCAGCTTATTTTTATATTTTTGTATTGGTTTTTACGTGTTCTCACTGTGACTGAAGGCAGCTTTCCTGAGCGGAAACACTGCTGTATTACAGCAATTCAAATGCACCACCCAAATTTCCTTACAAAATAAAGGATACAAACTAACAGGAAAAGTCTCGAACAACCGAATGAGCCTAATGTACTATATACATTACCCGAGAGGAGACGGTATTTGTTGTAGACCTGCTTTATAAAAGTTTACCATAGTAAAAGCAACGCATAATAAATCACAGTGAAAGCATGGTAAAGCATTGTCAAGAACAGAGGTATGGTAAAGCATATTAATAAACATGGTAAACCAGGGTAAATTATGGTGAATACATGATATTACCATGGAAAAGTGTAATAATACCATGATAAACTTGTATAAGGGCTGGTATAGTAATGTACCTGGATACATATGCCTGACATTAACATTTTCAATTATTTCCTACTTAGATAAGTTTGTTAGAAAGGCTTTTATTGTTATTTTCAATTTGAAAAATGCCACTTGTGTTTTGATCCTTTTTGCAAGAATCTGAAACAATCGCACATTATCAGAGTTAAAGACAACAAACGGGCATGTTAATAAAATATCAGACAAGCCAATAGAAACTAAAAGACAAAATGTGTGTGTGTGTGTGTGTGTGTGTGTGTGTGTTCAGATTGGGGAGCTGCAGTGTCTTTTCCCTGAAGACTGTGGGCAGGTGCAGTTAATCTAGTAGAGTACACTACTGAGTCTTGAAGAGCTGAACACCAGCAGGGGGACCAAGCACAAAGGAGCCCTACATTGAATCAGTCTGCCCAGCAGCTCTCCACTTCACACTCCCTGGAAGCATCCTGGCAGATTCCTAGTCCTTGGTGATTTCTAATACGCCCCTGAAAACCATGCACACTCTTTAATGTGTGCCATAGCAGGACTCCGTCTCATACAATTAGACCTCTTTGCTGTTTTAATTCACAGCACATCATGTGTTTGATTTCATCTTGAGTAAGTCTCTGAATTTACTGGCTGATGAACAGGTAGTACACCTTTCCATAAAAGGTCTTCTGTCAAATCAAGGGTGTTTGATGTGACAAAAACGAAACAATAAAATCAAAAATAAAAGTCTCATAAATGTTAAGAAAAAACCTTGCCAAGTTAGATCTTGATAAAAAATGTACAGCCAGACCAAAGATCATTTCATGTTTTATTTTATTTGATTTTATTTTTTAAAAGAGGAGACATTTGGTCCCTACTTTTTATATTTAGTTTATGACCAGCTGCTATTCAAAGCTCCTGCCATTGTGGCTTTTCTATGTTTTAAACCTCAACATTCTGCCACCCACAGTTTAGAGTTGCGTTTTCAAGAAATAAATATCGGCATAATGAGTAGCATGCATTAAATAGACTTACAAAAATATAATTACAGCCAGCTGTGGTATGACTACTTGTGATAAAAAGGCCGCTGAAAATAGTGTGCCTGCTAAAATACAGTATACCCCTCAACAGTATGTAAATAGCTGACAATATGAAGCATCTTTTGTGAATGTTGGAAAAAAAGCACCTCCACCCTCATTTATTGTTTGGATTTAAAATGGAGCACTGGGGGAAGTGAAGAGCAAAGTCCATTAGCAAATAAAATCCCATAATTACCCCTGATTGTACTCTGGCATTCTCACACTGCAGCATACAACAGGCAGGAGAACAAAAGCTTATTGGCTGTCCTCACTTTCACAAGTGAATATCACCATATGCAGGAGAGACATTAAAGAACACATTTGACTGTCAAACATGTTTTCATTCCTTAAAAATATTAAAGAAAGGCCTAAAGCTTTAGTTAAACTAGAGGTTGTAGGTTGAAAATCAGGCAATACAAGTATATAGTGGACAGTATTCTGGCCTTTCTGACCTTCAGGGCAATATAGTAATAGTTAGTAGTTGCTATTGTAAAATTACAGCACCTTCTATTAGTCACTCATTTGTCTTGCAAAACTAGATTTACACTGTAAATTGTACTTTAAATTAAAATAAATAAATAAATAAATAAATGTTTCCCTCAAAAACATGAACGTGTTTGACTTTGGCACACTAACACAAGCAACAAATCTATCCATCCATCCATCCTTATATAATTTAGGATACAAAATTCTAAATGTTCTGATACTGCAGCTTTTTATTACTTTCATAATGTCCCTTTCAAATACCAGACCAGACTATAGCAATGACGAGTTGAGCAAAACAAAATATTTCTTTGTTTGAAATACCATGTTTCCTCTCGACATAGTAATAACCCTTTTCTGTCTGCTGAAGATTCGTGTCCTGCTGTGAGAAACAAGGCTAATAAGTCCCAGACTTGTCTGCAACAATAACTGCTTCAGGCTTACTTCTGAGTACAACATCTCTTTTGATACAGAAGAACTGGGATTTTTTTTTTTTTTTTTAGTAAAAGTTAAAACTAATAGGAGGTTCTCAAAATGTACCTCTACAATGTGCTGGCTTGTATCTTTCACAATCAACTCCAATACATTCTGACTGACAGAAAGAGCATGGGAGACAGTAGGGTAGAAAGACCTGGTGAGGGGCAGAGTAGAGAAATAATCAAATTCCACTGGAAGGTGGTGTTAAAGTTACCAAAACTTCTTTCAATGTAGCTCAGACTAGTTGTTACACTATTTTAGAGGCTGATTCAATTTGGGTATGCATTGCCATTGGTTAATACTACTGCATTTTACTCCCCAACACAAAGCACTGGGACATACACTGATGTGTTATGCATACATTATGCAATACAGGCATAGTTTTATATGTTGTATTATCACTTCGTTCTTTCCCAAATATTTTTGTAGTGAAAAAAAAACTGTAATCGCACACTTGAGTAAGAATGTGCTTGACAAGGAAACACACAGACCTCTCAACTCCATCCCTGCAGCACTGCCTTAATTCACACATACACCCTCTCACTAGTTAAACACAGCAGGGGAGCCAGCACCTGCTCACATAAACGAGGTTTGTTAGGTTACTTCAACAAAGCAGGTTCAATGCTCCCTGATTATCTCCATTAAATATGGTAGATAGCTTCACAACACTGCCACTCTTGCAGATGGATAATTCAGTTTCCATGACACAGTACTTGCTTTTTCAGAATGCAACCTTATTACTTACTTCGACCCTATAAATTAAAGCAATACAAATAATAAATACAGCAGAGTATCTTTCTTAAAGTGACCCACTGAAGCCACACTCTCACTCCTCCCTTTAGTACTTAAGGGGTGTCACTGTTACTACCGATTTCTGTACTGCAAATGTTCTTCTGTCTGGATACAATGATCACATTAGAATTACATATAAATAAATAATTTATCATTGTCTGGTTATGCAAAACCATTGTGAACAGTTACAGGTGCTGATGTTCAGGTGGTGACCCAGCCTACTCTGCCCCCCCACCGTCCTTACCTTTCCGGTGCAGAGGGGCATAAACCCAATCTTCGTCATCCTCCCCCTCTCCCCGTTTCCCTGACGACAGCTCCGTCGTGCTGCGGAACAGGCGGCGGGTCTGCCGGGTCAGTGTGGAAAAGTTGATCCAGCTCAGGGCACGGGGTATAGAAGCCGTCTTCTCCTTCCTCTCCTTTCTGAAGGAGCCTGAACTGCGCTCTCTTCTCATCCTCAGAGGCAACTACTGTACAATTGCAGCCACAGTAAATGTTGCGTTACTGTATGCACACGCTTATGGAAAATGCGGCTTGGCTGGACAAACCCCTAGTGCTGGTTCGCTTCCTTAACACACAGGAAACACAGTGATGTATGTGTAATACACTTAGTAAAATCAGCCACTGTTCAAAAAGCACTAACTGTATTCCAATGTGAAATTCACAACTGCTTCATCTCGCTTTTAGTATAAAGCTTTGGATTCGGGCGTTTTATGGCAAAGAAGTACTGTTTCCAAATTGTAGGTCTGATTCAATAAAACTAAAGTAATCAGCTGACGGTAACCTGGAAACGAAATGACAATCCACAGAAAGGTTTGGTATGGTTGTCAATGTTCAAAGTCCAGTTTAAACAGTTCTTAAGCTGTTTATTTAAATGGGAGGTCTGGTATTGCTACATGCAAACAACAAAGGATAGTACCCTAACTTCAGTCTCAACTTTCCTCCAGCCAACGGGAGTTTCAGATTAGTCATCCTATCTCAGTTCTGTTCACACCCTTGCCACAGACCACACTTTTGGTTTGTTTTGTCTGTCTTTACATATTCAAAACAAAACACGCAAAACCAAAAAAATAAATAAAAAACTATTCCACCAAGTGACCTGCTCCTCTTAAGGAGGTACCAACGATTCTCCTCTAGTTTTTAAAGGTCTTCATTTTTTCTCCACCTTTAGTCTGCGCTGCTCCTCCTCCTGTATGCCTTCTATTTGTATACCTGGTGCTCTGGCAAACACTCAAAACACTGGCAGGGTCTTATCTTTGCTGTTTCACTGCATTACAACAAGCAGGGCTGAAAAATGGGTTCTCCGAACATGCCTCTCTCCAGAGTGCTGTAAATAGTGATCTCAGGAGGCCTTGTGCCCGTCTCTTTTGAAGCTGCATCCAACCCACTCTTCTCTTGCTTGTCAGTTGTGGTCCATGACACTGTGGTGTCCCTCATTAGGAGCCAGTGACAGATCAACAGGGTGGGAGGTTGAGTGGCTTTGGGTTACAATTACCAGGAGGTAAGCGGTCTATTGAAATATGATATGTCTCTCTCACTAACACCCCCACACCCTCCCCTGTCCATAGGCATGGCAACTGAGCTTGGAAACTCCTCCTCTCTGAAGCCAGGTGCCTGGGAATATTATTCACTTGTTGTATTTAACAATGTGCACAGGAGACTTGCCAAATCAGCTACCACCACACCTCCTTTGTGTACAGTGGAAATACACCCAACAGGCTCTTGCAGAACCACAGTCTGACAGACAGGGCAGGGGAAAAACAGAGGAGCTTCAGCTTCAGTAGAGAATTGTAACTGGTTGAAAGGATTTTCAGTTTCTGCCAACAACAAGACAATATTCTTAAAATGTAAGGTCAGGGATAAACTGAAAATGTTGCCAGTAGGGTATTTAAATACGCTGAATGTTGTACAGTACTGTCTATTTTGGTTTCTTTTTTATCAGTGTCACAAACGCACCCTTTTCATGGAATGACCCCAATTGCATGGACTCTACTAGCGACAAACAGTCTAGACATTTTATTATTTTTTATTTTACTATACTTGGAGGATGCAGGGTCAATCTCTGTGCAAGGCTGGACTAAATTAAAGTCAGGATTTACTTCGTTTAATAGTGAAACAAATAACAATAACATTTTAGAAAAAATAAACAGCCAAAAGGATACCTGGTAAAATCCAGATCCAATAATTAAACTTAACCAAACACTGAAAGATTCTTTTGCAACTGAATATTTCAAGAGCACTCTCTGAATTCCAGTAATGCTAATAAAATGCCCTGTTATTACAGTATACTGTATGTACTGTACACGCACCAGCGTGACTCCAATAAGCTCATCATGTGCTTTAGAAACTATTATTCAACATTTTCTTTTACGACATATCCTGGAATTCTACAGACAGCAATTTAGTAGTGTCACAAAAACAGTTTCTGAAATAGTCTGAATTAGAAATGCATGACAGTTTAGAAGTGGTCCTCCTTTTTTATATTTGAAATACTTTAAAAGTGCATTTATTCTCCCTCCTCACCATCAAGGCCATACCAATAATGGTTAATTCTCCCGTGCTTGGACAGAGCACGTGCTACAAAGAAAGCACCACCTCAAAAAAGTGATCATCGCAAACAAACCCATCGTCCCTTTTATTACTGTGCCCATTTTAAGCTTTCCCCTCTGACTCGAGCTAAGTGACTGATAAAGCACTATCAGATTACCTTTTGAATCAGTCAGCCACATCCACATGACCTTTGGCTCGTGGAAAGTGGTAAAAGGGTGCACCAACTGTCATGGTTTGTTAATAATTGATCAGCCAGGGGGTTCAAATAAAGAAGCTCCCTGTGAAGAAAGACAGATACAGAATGCTATTTCACTTGTAGGGAGGGCTGTAAACATATTTATAAACACTGCATTCTACACAATAAGCCCCAGAGCTAATAGCATACCACAAATATGTCACTCAAAAAGCAATACACAGGAGCAACGGAAGTGTTTTGATGCTAAAACGTGCTGCCAGTTTTCTGCTTCTAGTATTCTGTCCTTTGGGCTTTTTTTCAGCGTTGAGCCAGTTGAGCCTTACTAAAGGTTTAAGATCTCTCCATGTCTTATAAACACTGTAATACGATAAAGGGCTGGAATGAGGATATCAGCAACATTTTTTATTGCAACGAGTATCTGTTTAAAGAGGTCTTTACAAAGAAAGGATATTGTTGCTTTGCATTAGACATGTCAATATTTTCAATTACAATAATGACGGTTCCTACAGTAGCTTGGCTTTAAAGGAGAGTTCCACGGATACAGTACATGTGCTTTCATTCTCACAAATTTTCTGAGTGGAAGCAGCTTTATTGATTTTCCTTCCTACTAGATATAAAACCTTGTTTTAAGAAAGGGTGATAGGGGTTTAAAGATTTTTGTAAAGGTCAGGAGATGTCACCATGATTAAGTTTCAAAGTAAGCTGAGCAGGGTAGTTGCTCACACCAAACCATAGATACCAAAGCTTGAGAAGCCCAACAACAAAATCATTTAGATTGCAGAATGTATTAGAAACATATTTGGAAAGATACTGAAGGCAACAAAATCCTTTCTGCACATTTTACGTGATGTTAAGCCCCAGTTCTAATATGTATTCTAAATTGACGCTGAGGTTTACCATTCAATAAAAATCAGCCCAAAATGTGTGACCTTCAGTATTTTACAGATAACTAAACTTCTTAAAATTGTAAAGACAATGTAAATTAATTTAGGGAGTAAATCACAGAGCTAAATACAGGATGTGTTTGTTTCACGCCTTCACTATAAGTAGATGTATCTATTGCCTCACAGAAATAACAGAAAGATCTGTTATGCAATATGCAATGTTTTATGTTAAGCAAACAAAACATAAAACAAAACTCATAGGCTAGGTTTCACTGACCTTGATTAGCACTAATGTCAGACTACTTAATGTTACCTTAGGTAAAGTATTCTGTGAAATCAGCGGTAAACCATGAACACTATTTACTGTATACAGTGTTTAAATAGAGAAACATTTATGCGGAATGAACTGGAGTGATGACTCTGGGCATTCCAGGATACAAACCAGAGGTAAACTGTGGACAAACTGTAAGTGTGCACTGTATGGGGGGGAGATGCATAATAAACATACACTGTGGTTTATTCAGTAACTGGAAGGCTACATTGCAGGGTATGCTATAGATTATGTACAGTATAGTTTCAATTTGAATGTCACAGACCCAGTAACTGACTGCAAAAGACTTAATCAGTTGTCAAGCAAACATTTATTTCCACAGATGTAGTAATCAGGTGCAAGACAGACCTACTTTACCTTTAAGAATACTTCAAAACACCATAAAACCTTTGCTATGATCATGATAATTATTGTCTGTGTTTAACTAACATTTATCCAAATAGCCACAAAAGATAATAGTATTCAATCCATAATTATTTTTAAACACTGGATTCAACCAACTAGGACTACTATATATGTGCTTTCACTGCATTCCACAGATATGAGCTGTAAATAAATAATTAGTTAAAACAAGAGCAGCTGTATTGCTTTCTAGGCTTGACGGTTTTAAGACCCTCGTTTAATTAACTGAAACTAGACAAATGCAGAGAACTGTTTTGGCAATGCCTTTTGAAGGTAAAATATTGACAGACTTCTGTCTACATGATTTGGACCTTCTGTTTAGGACATTGCTTTTGTCTAGCATAAAGGACGAGTTACAAAACAAGATAAGGTTATTGTGTAGCCACAAGAATGCATTTGCATGTTTTAGTCTGTGTCTAATACATTTTCTTTGAAAAGTTTGTTTACTTACAGTTCCAGAAGGCCCTTTGGAACTGTTAAGGAAATGATTTATTTTTTTGGAAGTTTTCTCTGAAAACAGTCTCTGTAAGTAATGAAACACAACTAGTTTTTGTACTAGAAGGTCTAAATGTGTGTCATAGAAACACATTATTACACATTCACTATCTTTTCAATAAAAAAAAACATTTAAAGGTACCACACCTACAGTACTTGGAGAGATGGTAACTTCAAAACACTGCTAAAATTAATCCAAATCTCATTTGTGGTGAAAATGGTGCAATATTCATGTATTTAGTTGCAAAAGTACACAACACAAGAGTGAAGCACACTGTATACTGTACCTGTAGTACCACTAAGCTCTTGGGTTATTAAACAGTATTGAAAAAGAGGTTCAAGTTGTTAAAGGCTGGCTCTTCCCATTTTTATTTTTAGTTTTAAGTGGAAAAAAAGGGTCTGCTTATAAAGAGGTTGTTCTGGGACCCAAGCTCATTTCTTTTTTTGTGTGTCCACCATGCTTGCTATTTTCAGGCTTGGGGTAAGCCACACAAAATACAACTACTATCCAGTTTTAGCTTGGAAGCTTTGAAGACAGATCAGAACTGGGGCAGTGGTTCCTGGCACCCAGGCCTCTGTAATTGCCCTACAGTTCCCTCAATCGTTACTGTTTTGTTGATTCAGCGGTACTGTAGTTATGTTTTTCTAGGGCTTTCTAAAACTCTTACTGTCTTGAAGAAAACCGTTGATTATGCACAGTAGCAACAACAATGAACTACTGTATTCTTCCCTACAGCAGTTTTCAAACAGGAGTATGGGAGAAAAATCCTGTAATGGTGGACAACAGATTTTTATTTAATGATTTATTTATTTACCACATTGTAGTACTTCGCGATTTAGCAATCGAATTAACAATATTGAATCTCCTTTCAGATAAAACCACAGCCGTACTGATGTACGTTTCCCTTCTGTTGGGCGAGGTTAACTATAAACACCCAACCGGCTGCTGACAGTGAGTGAGCGTTGAGCAGCGCACACATGGCTAAATTGCATATTTAAATAGCAGGGCGGTGGTTCTGCAGTCTGCAGCGCTGGCTAAAAAGGAACAAAATAATAGTCATTGTATGACGTTTTTTTTTTTTTTTTAAATTGTGTAGTATTTACTAGGTACGTTTGCTTTCTTAAGTTTAAATGTGTTAAAGTATTTGTAGTTTAATGTAATCAGTTCAGCGTGTTTTATCAAAATTTATGTTTTTAAATAACAGTATTATTAGGTATATAGCAGGCAGCTGTGCCGCCCTACTTAGACAGTGAAATGACTGAGCTGGAGCTGGAGCGTACACGAGTGTGTAATCTTTACTTGCAATTTTTTATGTGTTTTTTGACTAATTCGTTCCTTTGTCGAGTAATTGTATTAGCCTACGCATGTACGCCGCTAATTATTAGGCTAATAAAAGCAAAAGCACAGTATTATTATTATTACAAAAACGGAATCGCGAATTTAAAAAAATAAATAAATAAATAAATAAACAAATAAATAATATAGTTATTAATAATAATAATAATAATAATAATAATAATAATAATAATAATAATAATAATAATATCAATCCCTAACTCCTGGATTGGGAAGTGTCTGAAATTGGATTCCCTGCTCCAGACCTATTGGGTGTGTTCATATCATACAGCGTGTGCCCATCAACAAGCTGTCTGGCAGCTGATTAACATGAACAGACGACTGCACTAAACACTAACATGTAAGCATTTTGCTAAAAGTCATTTTTGACTGAGTGATATAAATGTCACCTTTCTATTTTAATCAAATTTAGTTTTTGGAAATATTCACTTCAAAACAATGTGCTTATTCTGGCTGGATTGGATACTGCACAAGACACACATAGCATTTTAAAATGTCCAGCTCAAGTGTTAAACCATAACATTCGAGTTAAATCAATTAAAAAATAAACATATTTAATGTGTTATTCAATATTCACATAGTTCTGCATGCTACCAGATTTTTTTAAAAAGATGCCTGTATTTGTAAATTTTAAATAGATTTTATGCAAAATGCCCCATCTGTTTTCTCTCTTCCCTGTGCTTTCTGATAGAGCAAATAGAGTCCTGTTTATTTATTTATTTATTTTAATGACCTACTTAAAATTTTTTGTAACTTTAAGTCCTATTGGTTCATTTTAAATAACCTGCATTGTTTACTAATCAGGGTGTAGTTTTACTGAAATCTGTGATAAAAAGCAGGCACATCCATCAAATTGGTAGGTAAGCATATATATATATATATATATATATATATATATATATATATATATATATATATATATATATATATATAGAGAGAGAGAGAGAGAGAGAGAGAGAGAGAGAGAGAGAGAGAGAGAGAGAGAGAGATATATATATATCACTTAACATCAGTAATTAATTACTTAAGCCTAGTAATTATAAAATACATTGGTAACTTCTGAATCCACCATGAATACTGAAACACAAATATGGTATAAAACTATACTGAAAAATGAATTAGATAAGATCTACATTCTCACCAAATTCTGCTCAGGTGAAGAAATTAACTCAAGCTCTTCTTTCACCAATGTTTTACATACTTAACATACAAAAATATTAGCTGAAAACCTTATTTTCATAGGTCAGTATCATTATAGCAATAACAGTATCATACTCTCAGTTTACTATCCTCTGTGTAGTTTATTTCCTATAGTCTGATAGTTTCCTATCTGGAGAGAGAGAGAGAGAGGAGAGAGAATATGGTCTGAAAAGGAGGGCTATAGTGGAAAATTATTGAACAGTGAAGACTACTATTACCGACAGGGGGCTAGAATGCCTGAAGT
This sequence comes from Polyodon spathula, assembly GCF_017654505.1. Taxonomy (NCBI): domain Eukaryota; kingdom Metazoa; phylum Chordata; class Actinopteri; order Acipenseriformes; family Polyodontidae; genus Polyodon; species Polyodon spathula. The sequence goes on along the minus strand of NC_054538.1, from coordinate 35,418,731 downwards.
CGCAGGAGAATGGCGCTGGAGGACCATTTAATTGTCCACTATGGCTGAGTCTGCAGTACATATTTAATATATGAATCAGTCAAGAAAATAAGTGAGACAAGGTTAGATAGTAAATACGACTGTATATTCTGTATAGCTGATACAGCATAAGTAAATCAATAAATAACAAATAAATAGCTGTTGCTCCACTTACAACCACAACCATCAAAAAAGATCGAAACTGCCCTTGAACTTCGACTGCTTAAGTCTGCCTGCCGCAAGCCTGAGCGCAAGTGGAGGTCGTCTGGAGTAACGGTTCACAGAGATCTGGACCGATCATCTCGGTAGCTACAGGTGTGCGCTCGCCACTGCCAGGGTGAAGTACTTCTCTGAAATCATAACCCAATGTTCTCTTTAAGACCATTGACCAAATCTTACATCCAGCCACAGTCAGATCCATCTCCCGTTCATCTGCCTCTCTTACCTGTCATGATTTCTCCACTTTCTTTTTCATCACAAACCCAGTTTATTACCACAAGCCATCTTGACTCTCCTCCAGTTGCCCCTCCAGCCCTCTCCGCTTTCTCTCCTCTCTCCATTGCTGATGTCTCCAGCTTACTGTTGAAATCAACTACTGCCACGTGCCCTCTGGACCTCTGGCTGACTAACCTTGTCTGTCTCTGTATTTCTGATCTTGCTCCTTCCATTATGCATACTCTCAACCTGTCCCTTGACTCTGGCTCAGTTCCTGCTGCCCCTAAGCTTGCCCTAGTAATGCCAGTACTGAAAAAAACCCTCCCTCGACCCAGCTGACTTAATTAATTTCCGTCCTATCTCCAATCTCCCTTTTCTCTCCAAAACTCTCAAATGGGCTGTAGTCAGTCACATCTCACGGATAACAATCTGCTAGAATCTCTACAGTCTGGCTTCTAGCCACATCACAGTACAGAAACTGCTCTATCTCCTGCTTAATGCTGATGCTGGTGCTCCTATACTCCGTGTGTCCTCCTTGACCTAACAGCCGCTTGTGACACCATCTCTCCTGGATATCCTCTTACCTATCCGGACACATGCAGGATGCAGTGGTGTCACAAACCCAGTCACTTGTGGTGTACCCCAAGGATCTGTTCTTGGGGCTTCTCTTCAATATCTATATGATTCCCTTGGGTCACCTCATCCGCCAACACAGCCTCATGTTTGACTCCTACGCTGACGACACCCACATCTCTTCCGTGGTCAAATCTTCCTTCTACCATCTTCGAAAACATCTCCAAAGTCCGTTGCTCCCTTTCCCTCCTGGATGCGGAGATACTTTGTCATGCATTTGTCTCCTCTCAACTCTCTTCATGGTGGTCTCCTGGGACACACCATAAACCATGAATGCCGCTGCCAGGATCCTTACCAGATGTAAAACATGAACACATCACCTCCCATCTTGCCCAGCTGCACTGGCTACCTGTAAAGTTCAGGACTACTTTCAAAACTCTCCTGCTCACCTACAATGCCCTTCATCACTCAGGTCCTGAGTACCTCCTCAACCTGCTGACCCGCTATGTCCCTGACCACAAACTGAGGTCCTCCGACTCTGGCCTGCTTGTTATCCCCAACCAAAAGTGCACCACACTTTGAGAACGTTTGTTTAGCTTCAAGGCTCCGACTCTTTGGAACTCTCTCCCAGCTTTGGTGTGTCATGCTCCCACCGTCACTCGCTTTAAATCAACTCTCAAGGCCCACTTGTTCACTCTTGCTTTCCATGCTCTTTAAGCCTGATATCTGCTATTACCTGCTATGTTGTTGCTGCTATTTTGTGTATTATACCACAATATCATGTATTATGCATTTTCACTGTATTGTATTATATGCATTGTTTTTTACTGTATATTATGTACTATGCATTTCTCTGTATTTAAAGTATTATGGATTTTCTTGTTGTTACTGCATCTTGTAAAGCACTTTGTGATGGTGGTCCACTGTGAAAGGCGCTATATAAAATAGATTGATTGATTGATATATAGATATATAAAAAGAATGCATGTAAAATATCTTCAGTACCATACCAGATAGAAAACATTTGGTGACTTATGTACCTACTTCAATCAAATGAATACTTTGCTGTGAGCGGTCATTACAAGTATTGCTTTTATCTGTGTTTATCTGTGTTATCTGCTTATTGTTTATCCTGTGTTCACTAAGCATTACTGGCACCTTCATTCAATAGTTTGAATCTGTAAAAAGCACAATGTAATTTAGTACTAAACCAAAGGTTAATAACATCTGGTATTAATTTCCAGTAATTTAAATCAAAACATAACGTAATAATTAAATTTTTTTTTCTTAAGGAAATATCAATCAAGATAATTCTAGTACTGTCTGAGGTAAAACATTTTGCTCTTAAGATATATTAATAACACCATGATCTCCTGCCAAACAGACTTGCATCTGGCATTTGTCTACTCAACGCCAAGAAGATTAGACTTTTAAGAGAGAGTCTAGTTTATGTTTGTTAAGCACCTCTTAAATTGGAGCTGGAGTTTGTCCTAGACTTTGTTGGCAGTAATTTGTGTCCTTTTAAGGCTTCTTCTGAAAATGCATGAGTACACTACACATTAAGTTCTTCCTCACTGAGCTGATTGCTCATCAGTTGTTCTGTTACCCACATGTACCTATAGCACTACATGATGTACTGTATGTATCTCTTGGTTCTCCACCCCTTCACCACCAAATCCAAAATATGCTCTATCAAAAAGATAGTAATAATAATAATAATAATAATAATAATAATAATAATAATAATAATAATAATAATAATAATAATAATTTTGTATGAAATACAGCAGTAAAATCAAATGAATACCTTTACAGCACTTTCTTCTTACTTTAGCCTACCAGTAGGTAACACAAAGAAATCATGCTGCTGCTTCTAACCATGGACCTCTCAGAACTACATTTCCCATCATCCTCCTGCACTTAGATCATTAAAAAAAAAAAAAAAAAAAAAATCAATCACCTAACTCCGTTCTGGAGCACTAACTAAACTTTTTTTTTCATAGCACTACCTAACATTGGACGGCTACGCAGTTTACCGATTAAACAAAACACTTATAAAAAAAATGGTTTCACATTAGCTTTTTCTAAACAACACAGGTCTCGTTGCACTGACAGCCTCTCCCTTCACACAGACCTGAGCAAACACTGCTCCATGTTTAAATATCTGCCTGCTAATCAAAGGATGTGAGACTTGTTAACTATATAGGCCAGGCGGACCTCATCCTGGCTTTCTTCTGTGGCATTCTGGGGGATGTAGTCCTTTAGCCCCTTCTGGACTTCATTTTTCAATCCTCTTCCCCCTAGTCTGTCACATTACCTCCCCTTTGTGTGTAGCACACTGGCCATTCCAAGGCCGCTTCTCCCTCCTCTTATAAAACTCCACCACCCTCCCTCAAGTCTCAAGTTTGAATGAGCATTTTTGGAGTTTTGCAAAAAAATTGCTGAAATAAATAATTGTAGACATCTATTTCTTGTAAAAAAAAAAATCCTCATCCACAAAAGCAATGCTTTTGCTACAAAAGATTATTTCCTAAAATTCTTTGTTTTTGAGAAATTTCTAGAAATTATAAATTTCCTTTGGGGTATGTAAACTTTTGACTACAACTGTATATTATATCAAAAAAATTCTGGCCATGTCTTGAGCCCAACATACTTTTTCAATAAAGACAATCAATAAAGGCAATCTGTGAATATAGAGGAATACTGTCAAAATTGATGCTTTTACTGTAAGACTATACTGTGGATTTCCAATTCAGCTACCAATGCAGTGAAACGTACTATACATGTAAGATCATAAAAAGAAACAAAGAAAAACAAAGAAACTTACCAAAGTTATAAATTTTAGGAGGAAACTCACATCTTTTGATAATGTTTTAGAAGGACAAATCAGAGCCTACACTGAAAATATAGGAAAGCTGGTGTCTTCAGCACAGGTGGTGGTGGTGGTGGTGCTGCTGCTGCTCTTGTTCTAGCAAGCACATGAGCTGCACAGAAAACCATAAAACAAACACTCAACTGAACTAAGGAAAACAAACAGCCTTTCATCCACTTCTCTAACAGGGCCTATTGACAGCTTATGGAGTTGCAATTCAATTTCTGTGGTTGAAGGTAAAGACTCAAGGACTTCCTAGCAAAGTAATAGAACATAACAAAGGCCAAGCGATTTGAGAAAGACTTCAGATGTACAGAAAGTGCTTTTTCTCTCCCTGTAATCCACAGGGCTCCTGGCTAGACTAACTAGAGACCAGCTCTTATGGATACTTTGTTATTTAGATTACTACAATGATAAATGCTCATGATGTACACCTTTTGATTATTTAGGTCACCTAGGGACATATTTCCAGAGTTTTACTAAGTCTATGCTTTCTTAACTAGCAGCATACCACTGAGAACAATACTCTCACAGTTTCAGTGTCCAGGATATTTCATACTTACTTTTGCACTTACATTTTACTTCCATGTACCTAAAGTTTTTATTTCCAAGCCTCAGTATTTTTTGAATCTGACAGCAAGTCAGCCTCAGCTGTAATGATTGAATAGATTCTGAATCAGGACCCCACTTGAAGATTTCTGCCTGTTCTGAGAATAGGCTGTATAATGAAAAGCAGCTTAGTCCATCAATCACCACGGAAATCATGGAAATTAATAAGTGACTTCATGTTTTGGTAAAACATTGTTCCCTTACAGGAAGAGCAAGAAGTTGGCAGTCTTTGTGGAAACTCCAGTCTCTTTCTGTGAAAGCTGTGAACGGATTTCAAATGGTCCAAACTGTTTAATGGCCTCTGTTTGTTATTGATATCCCAATGCTAATTCTTTCATTTTTCTGCCTTAACTCTGTGCTGTCCTGTATATAATGAAAGTCAATTTTCTAACTTTTTTCTTCTACCAATAAGATAATGATATATAACAACATCAAAAACCTTACGCATAGCCTGTTAACCCGTTGTAAAGAACACACTGTAGGACATTACCTGATTACTAAACCATGTATTTACCCAGCACTAGTCACTGCAAAACTTTCCACAATTGCTTCATAAAAAGCTTCTGGCGTAAAGGTAACTGGACAAAATGTGCTTGTATTGTAATTTACTGGAACTCTACAGCCTGCTACATGAAATGTATGAAGTAGCATTTAGCTAAATAAATATGGTGCAGTAGTTTCAAGCAATGGTGCACATTATGCATGTGAAGTAGTCTGATTTGCAGAGAACATACATTATTTAAATGGTCCAAACCCTAGTAGACACAATATAAACAAATCTTTCTAAGCGTCAGGCAAAAAGGTCTTTTACATCAGAAAAACACAGACTACAGAAAGTCTGACAACTCTAAAATATTTACTTTTAAGGCAATAACTGTTGGATCTTTACACAGTAATTGTTACATAACATATTTTTGTTGTTACTTTCATAAAATTACCTAAAATAATTCTGCTGAATTGTGAGGAATGGTGAACTTATTGTAGATGATCTATACCAGTACGGATTTGCACCACACACACAACTCAAGTATGTTGGGCTCTCTTTTTTGCCACAAGGTGGCACTTTAAACTCAGTCAGTTCTCATGCAGATCTGCTCAAGGTGTGATGCTAAAAACCACACTTAAAAACACACAATTAAAACCGGGATTCAAACAACAATACATTCTATTTCTTGAGCTTGACAATAATAACACACACAACACACTTCTTTCTAGTTTCCAAAGTGAAATGCAGATTTGAAATACTTATTTAACTGACCACTGAACACCACAAGCACAGGGCATATTCATATTTCTGCATAAAGAATAAAAATGCAAAACTAAGTGTAATCTAACATAATAAAATAATATCCCATAAGAGTAAGTACAGTACAGGCCATTACTGTACTCAAATCTAGCTGGAAGTGAAGGCGCAGTTCTTCAAATGTGCAGTAGATGGCAGCTCTTGTTTGTTAAAACATGAGCTAATAAACCCGTTCTAGAGAACTGCATGTACAGTACACAGAGTAACTGATACAGTAGTCCAGCATTTTGCTACTTTGTATCTTTGCTAATAAGATAATATAAAACAGCACCATAAAACGTATCCCGTCATGTCCCTGTAAAGAACGCAGAACAGATTACCAAATCGTTTGTTTACATAATACCCATGCCGTGTAAACCTTCAACAACTGCTTCATAAAACACTTCCAACATAAACTACCCTAAACAAGTGTACTATAATTTACCTTGTACTCTCTTACCATATAAAAGTAGCATTTATCCCAATAAATATGGTGCAGTAGTTTCAACTGTTGGAACATATCATGCAAAGCAATCTAATCTGCAGAGAATGTACAGTAATTCTTGACAACATTGTCTAACTGCAGTTTTTTCAACATTTTAGCCAGTGGTATTAAATGCAGGTGGAAATTCTTGTTAACAAGCAAGGGGATTGCAGTGACGTAGCATTTTGGCCAGAAGATGTACATTGTTCTTTTGTTCTTTTTTTTTATATATATATTTCAAAGCTTACACTACAGTGCATTTTTCATTTATGGCTTTCACTTCTTACTTCTTAAATCCATCAACTTCACTTCTACATTTCATGTGGAACATCTGAAGATTTAAAACAGGTGGTGGCTTGGCTTTCCTGTCTGCAACACCCAACCTTGGTCTTTCCCTGAACAAAGGAAGCTTCTTCCAGACAGCGGTCTGTCGGCTGACGCAAACTGAATATCTTTTGCTCAGCAATTAACACAGATTTATTAAAACACTCACTTTAAACGCATCAGAACAGCAGAGCCAGATAAGAAGGTACTCAGTTTACAAAGTGTGCAGTAAAGGAGGGTGACTCACCTCTGATTCACCCTCGCAGACCCTCTGGTTAGTCACAAACATTTTAGATAACTGTTCTGGCCCCAGTCCACACTAACACCAGATGCACTACATGTGTGTTCCTAGGGCCTTTGGAGAGGTCTGTTACAGGAAAACCAGCAATACTCAGCCAGCTTTAATACACAAGGTGTTTACCAAGATACGATAGTACCAGAAAACTTAATAAAACACAATTTTTTTTAAAACCAAAACAAAGACATAGCTGAACAACAGTAACACATGGAATACTCAGCTGTACCACTCAGTTCCAAATAGATTTGAATAAACGTAATTAGCGTTCTATAACACTAATAAAGGAATTACAGTAAATGAAATATTTGTTTACTCATTTTGCTTTTCATAGCAGACCCTACTGCTGATTCTGCAACAGCCCCGAAACACAGGGACCATGCTCTTCAGTCTTAGTGCCACTTAATTTCATCCTGCCAGTAAAATATATCAGTTATTGTAAACAAGGAATACAGAGTCTCTTTTTTTCTCATTTAGAAAGGCACCATATCAGAGTAAATATCAAATATATACTGACATTTAACCCAGAAGTGCATGACTAGCAATTCATTCTGTGGTAATCCATAGTCAACATACTGGGTGCTTGCTATGCCAACACTGATATCATATATTGAATCTGGTTACCCAGAAACTAGTAAGAAATTGGCAACAAAAGACTTGAAGTAGATCCTGCCATACAGAGCTTGCTCGTATTTATTATGCCCTTGCTGTTCCTTAGCATACTGCATCACTGGCAGTGGGCAAAAGTACACATTTCAAAGCTCCTGACAAAATGGGCAATGAAGAATTTTGGGCAATTCCACATTTTTTTTGTTTCTTTTGAACTGCTGAGTTACTGATGGATCAAAGAGAAACGTTATGCAAAAATAAATAAATAAATAAATCACATGTTTAGGTTCACATAAGAGTAGCCAAAAGTGTTATGGGTTTGTTTTATTTCATTACAGTACTAGGCTCTACATAGCAGAACATATTTTGTATTAGTTTCTAAATTTAAAACTTACTTAAAAAGGACTGGAACCTTTACCATCAAAGGAAAAAAAATACAAGTGAGTGATCAGAACAGATAAAGCTCTGAAACCTGTCAAGATGTTTCTATTAAATGGGCCACTCCTCCTTTTTTGTGTGATTCACGGTTAAATATGATAATTCATATATTAATAGGAATCATTCAATCATGTGCATTTCTCTATACAGTAAACTGCTATTAATTGGCATATGGTACCATTGTAAAACCTAAAGGTGAAGCATAATTGTCATATAATTATAGACACACACCTATAATTCTTTATAATTATTGCCCCTGAGGGTTTCTCATATCTCACAAAAACCTGATCTCACTTAGTACTGTAACCAGTTTTAAAGAGCTACTATCATATTCTGTGGGATTTTTAGAATACTGATTTCTGCATGAGAACAAAATCAAAACAATTTTGTTTTAACTGTTATTAAGTATGAGTAACCTTAAATAATAAAAAGGACAACAGCAACGAATTACTGGTTAATGAAAAAGGTGTGTGGAGCATTGATTCCACAGCGTGCTACAAAGGCTGAAAATAAGGTGGTAAATAAAGCCCATGAGAAAATATAACATTAAAGAATATCTGGGTTCAGGTTTAAACCACTATCCATTTGCTTTGTTGTCACTTGAACAGGTGAATCAATTACATTCCGTGTTGCTGTTACTAAATTCAGAGCTCTGTTTAAACAATGGAGCTTAATTACACAATTTCCAAATGTTCATTATAATTCTCAATTACATTTTGGGCCCCTGGATTGTGCTTATTTGTAAATTTTGCACAACCAATGGCTGTAAACTGTACATACTCATACTCCAGTCATATGGTGCCTTAACTGAAAATGATTCACCACCTTTTCACAGATCAGAATCATCTTTTGTGTAAATAAGAAAACATGCCATCTTTTTTTTTTTTTTTTTTTTTTTTTTACACTTTGCTTTTATTAGTTTGGATCGCTCAGTTACTGTAGCCTATTGATGCACGATTACATGTGTATGTACATTTTATACTCAATTACACCCCTCTCACTGTCCATCCACCCAGGCTTTGTTTATGAACAATGGAGCCTAATGACCATCTTCCTAATCTAAATGATTGAGTTCTCTGCAACATCCTCCGACATGCTTTCCCAGTTTATTCAGCCACCAGGAATTTCCTTCCTGACTCACCACACACACCAGACACCAGCTGCTGGGGTCTCCCCTCACAAAACAAACTGACCAGGAGCTGCTGGCTCATAAGATCTCTTCCAAGAATTACAATTCTTGTCAACTGGAGGGATTTCCAGACAGGCCACAACCTTACTAACTAACCATGCATGGATTTCAAACTTCCCTTTTGTAGTAAATCTGTTGTAGAGTGCCCTTTTTTCAGCCATAAAATACAAGGGCTGTACTTTCAAACTACAAAAATATCCAATCCAAACCTGTGGAGATATGAGGAAGTATTCTGCATGCAGAAACACAAATTAAATTAAATCAAAGAGACTAAATCTGGTCTTTGACAGACTAGTCTTATAAAGCAGCAACTAAATCATTAGTTTCTGAAATAACAAGAAAAACAACACTGACATCAAGCAGTTCTTTGTACAAAAAGGATCTGGTATTTCTGTCTGCCACTGAACATGCCCTTCTCCCTAACAGCCTTGTACCATACAGAGAGCTTTCAGTCTTTCCCTGGATAATAGCAACATAATGAGAGAACACACTGGAGTAGAGGAGTTAAGCTCTTGGACTGCTTGTGGCATTTCAGCGACTGTAGATTTAAGATAGTCCCACAGAACACTTCTGTAATTGCTGGGGCCTCTGTCAGTAATGACCTCTTAAATCCTACATAATTTACTTATTTTCTTCTTTTTCAGAGATCTGATAGTATTTCAAGAGCCTCTGTCTATTGCACCTTATCAGGATGGTAACCAAGGTCAGAGTCAATGAAACACCATGTGAGGAATTTTCAGGTTATTTGCCCTTTCAGATTAATTAACCCATAAATTACTAAAGTGTGGTACGTAGGTCGGGTCTGCAAAAAAATCCATCCTTTTAAATGCTGTGGTAAGTTATTCTAGATAACGTTAAGTGAACACATTACTTAAAAAATAAAATAATAGTTTCCGTAACTTAAAAGGAACTTCTAGCTTTTATTCTTAATGGCTTATTCACAAAATAATTGTATTTTAGACAATGTATTCTTACATACCAACTACACTGTGGGAATAATTGCACTGGTTATGGAATTCACAGCCGAGTGAAAAGATTCTTTAAGATTGTTCAACTCACTTTTTTTTAGTGATCACAGGTGATTGACCCTATTCAAATGATTTAGATTTATGAGTTTGCTTTGCAAAAAATAACCATTATGTTAATCAAAAACTGTAAAGAACTAGTGTACACTGTAACTAAAGAACGTAATCAAATCAATCTTATCAATGTCTAGGGAAGTCACTGTTTCACAATGGCATGAGGTGTCATTTAACCTTGTGGCAGGGTTTCTAAATAAAAAGTGTTTAATATGAAAACTAAGTTTGTGCTAGATATGGCAGGGCTGGGAGGTTAGAATTGCCTCCCTGCTTAATTAAGTTTTATGTGCAGCAATTGGCCAGGTGTTGATTGACTATTTGATGATCAATTAACCCTGGCCACATGCCTTTAAAAAGGGGCTGAAAAGCCAGTGTCTTTGCTCTTGGTTCTCCACAAGCCAAAGATGAAAGATTGTGAAATCTGCAGAGATTCCGCATGACTGCATGTATAGCCAGGGTGAGCAACAAAAGAAACGACGGTCTGAGTACACCGGGGTTCTAGTGTTTACAAAAAGGAATCATTTAGGGGTCTTTAATCCCACAGCAGTTAAATTTAGTTGCGTTAGTGTAGAAGGTTCCTGGAGTGGGTCTTCCCTTATAGTGAGAACAGTGTTTGGCCAGCTTTTGTTTTATTAGCTGTTTTCCCACTGGGTTTTGTTTTGTATTTTTTGTATTTATTATTTCCATATACACTGTGTGTGTATGTCCTCCCACACTAGGACTAGCACTGCTGGTACCCTAGTGGCGGCCACCTACCACTGCACCTGCCTCTGTATAATTTTAAATAAAACCTGGACGCTTAAGTGATGTTTCAACGGCAACGGCAACCTGTGTCTCTCCCGTATATCAGCAGATACCCACACATGTAACAAACACCCTGTTACAAACCTGTATCAAAAACTCCCCAAACCTGCTTTGCAAATGAAAACCACAAACATCCTCTGAGGTGGATCGTTTACACAGAATACCTGTCCCAGAGATTTACCCCTGAAGTCAAAAGAATCAACACTGTAGAAATTCACTCTGCTTGCGTTTCCGTAACTATTGTTTTTGCATAACTAAACAATAGGCTAAACTCTCAAAGATATTTACTTCAAATCATTAGTAGCAAGTTTCAGAAAGGAGACCCCCCCCCCCCCCCCCCAAAAAAAAAAAGTTACCAAGACAGATATAAAAAATTAAGACTTTGAAGTTGTCTTAAAAGTTGTTTCTTATCTGTTTTAGAATTGTAATGGTGTGTTTTTCCTTCCAGATAAAAATTGCAGTAATGACAATTTGGGAGCCTAGCCCATTGACTTTTTAAAAGCAAAATTAAATAAAGCCAATGCTCAAATAAATGGAAAGTCAGCTATTGTTTCCGACTGTCGCACATCGGCAGCGCACAGAAATACAACTGGGGAGGCTTCATCTCTTGTATTATGATTCACGGACACAAAATGGATTGATCATTCCACCCCTATGCAAGGCAGGTCTGAGGTACCCCTACAGAGCAACATGGAGCCTTATCATTTATATAGCAGTCTACTTTATAGGTTTCAAAAAAAGCCTGTCCAGGAAAAGGAATCCATGTCCACTTTTTCTTTTAGCTTTTTATCTAAAGCGACTAAGCCTTTTGTTTGTATGGTATCCTTTGTGTGTACAGGGCAGCAGCTGTTTAGGTAATGAATTTTCCATCCTTTACAATAGTGGTTAATCTGCAGGGACCAGGATGGAAGCGGCTCTTGGTAAAATAATAAGGAATACACTGGTTATGTTTGTTTTTCAATTATGTAATGTTTGTTTTTTTGTTTGTTCTGTTATATTTTTAGAACGGAGGGGTATCTTTGAAACAAAAGCAAACAGAAGCAGCTAATCTGTATTTCTATTATCTCTTAAAGTAGCCTCTGCTGGAAGCAGTCACAGCCAGTTACATTCTATTTGACAATTAATTATCCCATTAGGCTCTTCCAGAACTTAACATTTTCCGAAGGTTATAACCAATTTACATTAAACATGTAGATAAATGATCTGTTATTATGCTTTCATATATAGACGTTATGAATTGTGGTATTTTAGAAAACTGACCCAGCCATCACATTTTTTGTTTGTTTTTGTTGTTTTTGTATGTTTTTTTTTTTTTTTTTTACTGTAGCTTAACTTACTAAAAGTCCAAAAGATAGATACAGAACTAGGATCTTGGATGAGGGTACCCACCTGCAAGACTGTGCTACACTTCAAGACTATATAGAGTAAATTGCTACAGTAGGACTGACCACTGTAATATAGATCTGAACAGGAAGCTGTTGTGCATTGTATGAAATGCTAGAAGCAGCAGGCGTGTAATTTCTTTCATTTTTAGAACTCACTTATAAAGTTATCAATGGTAAAGTGGCATGAACATTTGTTCCACTCTTGTTTGAGATTCCATGGCTATTAGTAATTCAAAAAGAGAGGACTCACACTCAAAGTTTTTTTGTTTTGTTTTGTGTTTTTTTTTTTTGCAAATTGCTTAAATCTCCACTTAGAGGCCCTGAAGGGATTTTTAATTAATCAGAATTCCTCAGTATAGTTGTAGAGGCTCGTCATTCAGTAGACAGTTTACAGACCTCAATAAAGTCTTAATGCTGAATCTTAGTTTCAGAATTAATTATCTTGTGTTTCATTGTGTGTGCTATGCTACTGTACAAATGGAGTGTTCTATAATAAATAGGTTATATCTTAGCACAATATATTTCAAATGTTTAGTCTTCTCTGTATAGCCTAATTACCATTGGAATACATGTTAAATGAGAGTTGTGTATTTCAAACACATCTGAAATAAAATTAGACAAAATTTTCTTCCAGTCCAGTAGGCAAACCAATTAAAGCATTTAGTAGGGTAAACATTAGGTTTATAGACATGATTTAGAAAAAAAAAGGAAGTGCCAAAATCTGCTTGCTGGGGCTACTGAAGAAAGTCTTCTTGCAAAAGAAAGTCTTTGTCTTAATTTTCCTTATTTTTTTATAAGGAAATATTAATTATGTGCATGTGAATTGGTACTGAATTTGCATACTAAATGAAAAAACACCTGAGGGAAAGCAAATTAATTAGTTCAACGTTTCATTATGAGGTACAGTAAGGGCAAATGTTAAATACCATTGCCAATCCAAATTGTGTTTACATTCCATTGACTATCCTTGCACACCTTTAAAGGTTATGTTACTATCACAGTACTATAACAGTTACTGGAAGGAACAATCATATTGTAAACCCTGAGATAGAAAAAATTCAGAAACCATACAGAACTGGGCAGTTAAACTCTATGGCTTCTTATAGAAAACGAATGTAAACTAAACCGTCTTACCACCTCACAGTTCAGTTGTTATGCATACCAAATGCTCTGCATATTCTGTGACTACTGATTTACACACACATTAAGGCCAGCTGTACTGTATACAAGTTACTGTATTGTGTGAATATATTGTTCACTAAGAACTATACAGAAGCCACCATAATATATTTGGCTCAATCGTGTAACAACTTGTTTAAAACACTCTTAAATAAATAGTCATAAATTATGCGGACAAATGTTTCAGCATACACTCCAATAAAGTAGTCTGATACATTTATTAGATTCTAAAATTCTGACATGAATTGGGAAACGGTAAAATTTTTGATCTGTAAAAATGAAAAGTAACAATACGTTTTTCATTTGCAGAATACTGTATTAAACCACTTTATTGATTTCTTCTGTAATACAAACCACAATGCTGCCCTTTTACCAGTTCTCAGAGCAACGCTTATCAATTTAAGTACATGCCAGGGACGAGGGAAGTGGGGGTGCTGGGGGTGTGGCCGTGCCCCTCATGCGACAGTGGGTTGCAGTGGCGGTTTAGCTGCACCAGCAACCTTTCTTGTTAGCTTTAGTTTATGAATGAGCATTTGCACTGCCTCCAAGAAAGTCATGAATCAACGTTTCAACCAATTACCGGTAGTATTGCCGTGTGCGTGCTGTCATTTAGTGTTTCAACCAATTAGCACTCAGCATTGCTATGCGAGGGCAATGTTCATTGTTCCAACCTATCACTGATCGTATCAGCATCAGCACCAAGCATGTGTCCTGACCTAGCAGCTGGTTTTGCTGTGATAACTGTGTGTTTAACAATGTGGGATGGCAAAACATTGAAAATCAATCTCTGTAACTTCCAGAACCACATTTAAGCAGTCGAGAATAAAGGATCTTTAACTGTTAACATGTGTCAATATATTTCTCAATAAACAAATCATAACCTTCCTGAGTTTCTTTTTATTAGTAGTAAGAACCAGTCCACATTCTGTATGCCACTTTTTTTAATTTAATTTAATTAAACCAAATAAATCGTACCCTAAACTGTATTTTTAGTGGTGCTGTCTTCTCTGTCGTGTTCTCTTTTATTCACTATGCTCTTTTATAACTGTTACTACAATAGCCCAGGCCAGTGAGGCATGATAATTTCCATAGACAAAGTGACATTTTATGTTTTCGGTAAGAGCTTCACAGAAGTCCAATCGTTAAGGAAAGTAGATTATTAAAGTAAACTTTACGTATTTTTTTAATGGATGTATAATTGTGTTTCTTGCCACGGCATGACAATACTGTCATTTTCATTTTCAGCTTCCAGTAGAAAATAGGTTTTCCATGACCATTGCTGATTGTTACATTTTGAGCTGAATATTTTGCGTTTGACCGCAATGTAATGGGGGTTACAAAATTTAAAAAAAGAAATGCAAGATGTATATAAAAGAAAGGCAGGGAAGGATGCAAGACATTTCTAAGGAGTGAGTGGGTGAAACTACTAAGAGATAAAACAATTCAAATAAAAACAAAATCTAAACAAATCGATTTACAACGATATTGACTGTAATCTTTCTTTCACTCTAAAGAACTACTCACAGATAAAAGCAATGCGACTATCTGATTGCTAACTGGTTTATTGCTCTGTATCCCCCAGATTGCAGTTTAAATAGTGTGCCCTTTTACAAACACATAAGATAATTAAGACTTTTCTTTGTTGATTCGACATTTTGTTATTTGTTAAGTTTAACAAGCCGTGTGTATCCAGACAGGATATCTGTATTTTACGAAAACCAGTGGTGTGTAGTGTAGTGACTACATCCTCCTCACAGTGAGAGGAAAGCCACCAGTTTTCATTAAAGAATATACAGCTACAACATATTTGAGCTCGATTTAATCCAGCCCATGGTTAAACGATGCCAACTACAGCTTCAAATACAGGTAGAGAGAACATAAATAAATGCAACAATCTACCAACCCTATATTAATTAGTAACAGTTGCTACCAAATGCCGGTCTGTGCATATTTTTGGTGAAATCCACACAAAATTACGATTTTGTATACATTTAAATATTGCCCGAAGGTGCCTCCCTCCCCCTCCCCCTCTTTCATTTTCAGCAGCCCGGTTCGAAATTCTTTACAAGTCTATGGTACATGCCAAATGCAATATGCTTTTGTCTCTCCTTCTGTGGTGAAAACAAAGTGTTTTCAATCTGGTGTGGTTGGGGTGGGTCAGTATTCTGACCCAGCTTCAGTTCCAGTTCTTGGGGGTCTCATTATTCACCTGCACGCACAGCAAAATTGTGATAATTAAGAGGAATTAAGGAACACTGATTCAGCCAGGCTGCGGTTCGGCAAAGAAGGATACTCCCAGAGGGACTAGTGTCAAGCGGAAACGATCGGATCATGAAATCTGGCATAGCTTCGGCCGGGCGCCATGGCAATTAGTGAACATTTTCTTTTCAAGGGATCTCACCACTCCCTGTTATTATAAAGAAGGTGATAGTAGCCACACCGCCCTAACCCTTGTCAATGTTGATTAGGATGTGTATTTAAATTTTGAAGTATTACTATATTCCAGTTCATGTGCTACATTTACTTACAGCGAGATGCTTATAAAACTGTAGTTTCATTATGGCTGGATGGAAACTAAAATATGATTCTGAACCTGCAAGCTTCCATACTATGCACAAACAAACTTGCAACACTGGGGCACCCAGTGTTGCATGCTTGCATACAAATACGCAACTTCTGAATGTAAATCTAGTATGTTTTAATAAGGCATTGAAAATAGTCCAGGCTTTAACATCTGAAGTTCTTCTTCAGAAAAAAAGATGACTCCAGGCAATAAGAGACTATGGAGTTCAGACTTGTCTGCATTCTATAATGTATATGCTAATTATCAGACACAGATAAGGGTGAGATTAAACGAATATAAATAATTATCTGTAAAGGAAACGAGAATCAGGGTGACATTCTCCATTTGCAAGAAAAGTGTTTTGTAGTGGAACAGTTTTAAATACTGTACTTGGAATAGTTTGCTTCTCTATTCAGTTTAATATTGTACATTATGGCATCATTAAAAAGAGAACATTTTACTGCATAGTCTGTATTTCTCAGTTTGAAAATAAATAATAATAAAAAAATAAGACATTTACACTAAAGGACTTAACCCAGCAAAGCACTCTAAACTTCAAGACATGTGAACTGAAAAACAGAACAGAACAGAATTAGTCAGGCAGGCTGTATTTAAATGACCTTTGCGCTTTTAGAAATGTGTAAGCCCTTCTGAGTAGGACTGCCTTAGCCCTGTAATCAGGAACATGGACAATTTAGTACAGACATCCCCTTTCTCAGTGTGGACTCACGCATTTGTTAAATGTATGAAATTTATTTTGAGTACACTTTTTTCTGATGGCAGTAGTTACTGCCCTCCAATTCACAACCAAAAAAAAACAAATCTATGCAGAAATGTGTCATAGTACACACTACTCTAAAACTACACTCACTTCTAATGAGGTTGCGAGGGAGGTCAAAGCCTTGTGTGCTGAAACAATGGCAGAACATGACCTCCCACACAATGGAATGCTCCCTCTTGTTTACAGATCAACAGAGAAGTGATTTAGGCACTATTTGAAAGATTACTTTATACAAAGCTAGGGTTGTGCAGCAGATCTAGTTTCACATCTCAGGTGGATTACAGCACAGATGATTTACAAAAACCAATAATGAAGAAGAATACACATATCTAACTAATTTACAAGACTACAATTAAATGCATTTGGTTGTGTTGTCTCTAACAACAGTTAGAGTATTTTAAAGGGGGTAAATGGGTGAATGGCTAAAAGCAGGTTGCTCAGCTGTGGACTGGACAGACGTCAATGGAATTTCCTTTCAAAGCTGATCCTCAATAGAGAAGACGCTGGGGGGCTCAGTGGATTGCCAAGCAGAATATTTCACCTCCAGTTTTCCACATACTATTTAGATTCATAGTGATTAAAAAGTAATTTATATCTGATTGCTGCTGGAGGCCTTTTCGACAGGACTGTACTCAAAAATCGCGGTCTAATTGGCATCATTTGGCAGCAACCTTTCAGTGGTTTGCGAGTTATCGACAGGGCATTGAGAGCGAACACACCTCAGACTGCCTCCAGGGCAGGGTCAAGGCACAGTAGAAGGGGCAGTGTTCAGTGTGGATGACTGCACTGTGACTGTACACGCCAAACCTGTTGTGGTGATAAATCCAGCCCTTTCCACACAGAACATTCCAGGGTGCTGCCTAAGGACATTTTATACATACAAATGTCCTGTCCTGCTTGGCTGCTATCTACATTTACATTTAGGGGTTTGTTCCTCATACTGTACATCTAAAAAGTAAACTGCCTTTCTACAATACATTAACAATATGCCCTTTTAAAGTGACTACAGCACTCTATGAAAACTCACACTACTGCATATAGCCAGTTCTGCCGCAGAAGGGTACTGTAAATTAATACAGCCATACAATACAGTAGATTTCATTTTTTTTTATTTGCATTCAGGTAAGGTATACTGTAACTTCTTAGTTAATAGAATTCTAAAAAGTTCAAAGTGGAATAGGTACTGTTTTAAGAGAAATTTACCCGAAAACACACATCCTTAAAAGGAGCTATAAACACTCCGAATGAGCCTCAGGTTTGAATTTTGCAAAAAAATGCCAGACAGAAAATGACAAATAATCGAAAAGACGAGCAGTACCTGAGTATGGACTTTTCCTCCTCCTGAAGCTCCACACGCTGATCCCTCTCACCGGCATCGTTTCCAGAGTGTGCTGTTCCTCAGCCAGCCCGCGCTGCGCTGCTCTGCTCTGCTCTGCTTTGTATGAATACTAATCAGGATAGGAAGACATCTCGGGATTCTGCACTCATCTTTGTCCTGCTAGGCTGCACAAGTTAAAAGCACAAAAGGAGCATCCCATAGGGAGCAGGCCATTTACAAGGACCGGTAGAGACAGGCGCTGACGGCTTCCACCTCCACCACTCAAATACATTCAAACGAAGCTACCAACACAATCCATCTTCCAGCCCACTGTGGGGGCATGTGTGTGGAGGGCTAGAGGTTCAGTTCGGTAAACAGCAAGAGTATGTGCAAAAACCTCTCTTTTTACTTTTCCATCTCATGTTTTTATCCTTCTTTTGACAAATGCCAGAGACAAAATTACTGTACCCTGCTATGAAATAACATTAATTTTCAACCTGCAAATCTCTAAAAAAACAAACTGCAGACATTTTACAAGTACAATGCAGTATGATCCATTTTACCTGTGACTGATTAATTCTAGCAGTTTGTTTGTTGAGATGCTGTCTTACCTGTAGTGTTTCTGATTAATGGCTGAGGTTTGTTTGAATAGGAGTTGCCTAATATGGGAAATTTTTCACGGGCCACCTGGGATTTGTCCACAGACCACGGGTTGGGAAGGATAAATTAGATACTGAAAACACACCAGCTTGTAGTCTGCTGTACAGTGTGTCAGTGCCAATAACAGGACATGAATTAAAAGACTTACCAATACACTCTGCACTTGCAGTAATGCTCCATAAAGGCTTGAATGCCTTTTTATTTATTTTTTAAAGCATGCTTACACCATTACAATTGGTACAATTCAATAATCAGATACAAAAACTTCAATCAATGCATAGAGTTAAAAGTACGTTTTTGTTTCGGGGTTATAAAAACTCCAAACTTGTTTTCTTTTGTCTTGTTCCAGCATAGAACTGATTGCAATGCATTAAAATAGATTTTTAGCTTGTCATTGTCCATGATTCAAGGTTCAAGATAAACTGCACAACTACAAAAGAATACAAAAGAACTGTCTACTGTTTTTTATAATGCAATGGGTATTCATTATGACAATTTTAATTTTGTATTATGCAAATTAGTTTGTTTTGCAGGAGAAAAGTAATGCAAGTATAATAACCATAAATAAGGTAAATATACCTAACATTTTTTTTATGTTTAAGTACTTCTAAAGTGCCTCAATCTAGGTGTCATACAGAAGTATAAAAGCAGCCTACAACCACTGCATTGCTAACCAGATTGCAAAAGTTTTTCATATCAGGCATCTGTTGCAACTCAAGTATTCTGTTGAAATCCAACTGGTAATATAAGGTTATTATGTCTTAGACCCTGCTGTATTAAATCCTAAATCCTATTATAATCCTTCTCATTAAATGTTGTTCAGTGCTAGACCGCTTGGAAAGAATTATAATGGTGTACTCTCTTGTGACTGCCTTTCCTTTCCTATTTAAAGAATGTCTTTAAGATGTATGAAGAAAAGTAACCTTTTCAATTTCTTTTCAAATAAAAGACCCTTTTATTTAAGTTTTGAAGCACAGCACTGCTGTTTGCATCTCGGTAGAGTACAATGAATACACTAGCAGCAAGCAGACAAATTTTTCTAACAATTGCAACACTAATGTGAAATTCTAAATTCCAGACCGTTCTGGAGACCAGCTCTTGATTCAACATTGTGAATGGCATAACCTCAGGGAATCGGATGTTTTTGTCTTCCCAAACCATAAACAAGTGACCATCACAATCACAATAGAGAAAGGCTGCATCTTGGAAAGAATTTGGGTAGATCTGTTGAAATTCCCAGATACAGTAGACAAGCAGAAGACTTGTTAATGTTGGTGTACAAATGCCTTTGTTTGACTTCTGTAAATATAGTATATATCATTCTCAATTTAATACATATAATTGTAACAGGCAATACTGGTTTTCAGCTTTTCTGACGCCTCTCATCTTCAATTTTACAAGCCAATCAGGGCCCAACAGTTGTTCTGGAGGCTGAGTGGATTAAACAGCTACTAGCGTTTTACCTTACAAAAGATTCTAACTTGTTCCAATTGTTGGTCTACAGACTTTGAAAAATGTATTCACTGAGCTGAAATTAATGGGGGCAGTATTAATTTGGTGCCACCTGTCCAAATATTGATTGTTAACTGCCATCTCAAGACTGACTAGGGAATGCCTCAAGCAAACTGGATTAAAGCAGTTCAATCTTTCTGGTGTCTACGAGGTTCAGAACTGCCACACACACACACACATACAATCTTTCCAACAGATCTCCCCATTCATCCTCAGAATATACAAGACATGCCTCTGATTGTATGTATTCTGTATTATGTTATATTGGTCCGTAGTCTACATACTGTATTGTACTAATCCTTTTCTCTGGGCCAGTCACACACATTTTGAAAATCTATTATACAGTCTTCAGCTCTAGAATGACAAGATGCAAAAAAAAATACTTATTGTGCACTTTTAGCACAGGATAACATCAGTGTTAAGAGTAAAGCAGCTGGGCTATGCATTTTGCAGGCAGACTGATATCAATCAGGGCAATCCTTGTGTTCCTTCTCACTCAGAAACTCTATTAAAATTACAAACCCGAATTCAGGAAATTCCCTTATGCAGGAAACACAAAAGGCTGCAAGTAAACCTTGAATGATGGATTTTGCACTGGGTTTGATGGACAGCAGTCATTCAAAGCCTCTGACTGAGTTTCTCTCGGAGCTCTGTCTGTCTAGTCTGGTGGACTTCCTTTGTCCTTTCGTCTGGCCTTACCTTGAATCATAATCTATTAGACAAATGGGATTGACAAGCAATTCCTAAGCAAACTGAATTTACAATTAACACTGTTCTATGTTATTTCGTGGTGAGGTTTATTAGATTTTTTTTTTCTTTTATGAACTTCCCAGTAAGGAGCACGACTTGCATTGCCAAGATCCTACTGAAAACATGATTATCCTGCTCCTGAATTGCTTTCAAACCAACGATTTCCCCAGGGGATTAGCTTACCTCTGGTCTTGTAGAGGCAAAAGTCTGCTGTAACTTTCCATTACAGTATTCGATCAGAAAATGTGGCAGCACTTTCTGAAGCAAAACTCAGCTCAAAATGTTTAAGGTACTGTATGCATTTTTGTTATTCAGAAAACAAAAACAATTGTGTTCAGCCGGTCACAGAATAGGCATGTTGCTACATACTGTAAATCATACATCCCTTTGAGCACAGCACACGTCTGTGCTCGAAGAAATCTCCAATTTATGTTCATATGTTGCAATAGTTTAACAGTTAATTAAGCAATAAAATGTTATGCATGTGTAAATTAACAGTTTTACTGTAAGGTGCAATTTTAAAAAATGTTACAGTACAACAGCACAAGTACAACACCTCAGTTGTGGTTTCTATTCACTTTAAATACCTATAATCCCAAACAATTGAAGTCATCGGGATGTAAAATTATACAGAAATACAAAATTACCAGTTACCGTTGTTTGTAAAACAAAATAAGTATCAGAACCAGAAAAGGTAAGCCACCATGATCTTCAACCACAGCATGTAGAATAGCACACCACACGCATCACATACATTTCATCTACTGCATCAGTTCCCAAAATATAATAATATAAGAATAACTGTAAATCGCCCCCAACAGACACTAGATTTCACAGAAGGCTAGTAGGAAGTAATGGAGTCCTACTGTAGATTACCATGCCCTCAGGAATGCCCATACCAAGTTTCAACACAGCTGGATGAATGGCTCTGAATAGAAAAAATGTAAATGTGTAACATACTGCAAGAGCATTTACTGTAGTACTGGTATACTGTACAAAACGCTATGCAACACAGTATGCTGTACATTAGCAAGGGCAGACACTCCTTAAAAGACCTGTGTTGTATTTAAAGAAAATAAATTAACTTTGTAGAAATTCTGTGATTAATTTATTTTGCAGACTGAGAAGGTTTGAATAAGATTGATCATTCTGAAGGCAGGGTGGTCCAACTGTAGGATGCAGAAGAACAGAACTGTTGATGTTTTGAAATGCATTTATCTCAAATGAACTGAAATAACTATGATCCACAGTAATAAGGACTATAATCAGGTGGTGCTGGTGCAGGTGCAGCAAACTTAGCCATAGCCCCTTATGTTTGCACTGTACTGAATGCAAGTCAATTATGTACAGACTCCTTTTCACTGAACAATACTGGATTTGTCTCCACACCGTAAGAGGGAGAAAGCATTCGAGAATAAAAGCACATTGTTTTGATGGAATTTCAGTTGTATTCCTCTCATCTTCAGCATTTTGAAGGTTTTTTTGGTTTTGTTTGATTTTGTTTTATATTGACATTTCATTCCCCAACTGTAGATGGACATGCAGTGTCTTTAAAGGGCATTTTGCTTACCTATGTAAAAAAATGAATACAGGCCAGTCACAAAATTAACAAAAAAGTTAAATATTCAATGATATTATTTTTCCGGGCTCAACGCACACATAATTCATCGATACCTTTGCCACAAAACACTCCACAGATTTATCCCAAAGCCACTCCCATTTTAGTATAATTTTTATTGGAGGCTCAATTTGAGGTGGCTCAGTTACACAGCCACAAGACCTGTGTCTGGCTGTTATAAAGTCTGGAGATCTTGCTGCAGACAGTGCATTCCTTTGTTAGATTGGACAGATAAGATCAATCAAAAGTTACTGTTTAAACAAAGGCCACAGTACCCATTAGATACAGGTAAATGATTTTAATATCCACTTAAACAATTACCCATAATAATATCCACCAAATCACAATTCAGAGAAACAATAGTCTCACAGTTATAGAGTAGAAAGAACGGGGAGAAAATGAACAACTGCAGTTAATTCCACAAAACAATGTTCATTATGATTCGTCTGGTGTTCCTTTTGCAAACGAAAGTAATTGTAAATGTACAGAAAATTTTGAAAAACTAGAAAACTTACAACGATCATTTAAGGGCTTTTATGAGCATCTTCTGTAAGTCGTTCCTCCTGCAATGAAACTAACTTTTCTCTAGTGCACAAGCTTACTATATACCTTTTACTACCTAAGTATTGATTTATTAATTTCAGAATTTAAAGAAAATGTAGAAAATACGACAATACAGTTGTAAGCGCGGGTCTCTGGGAGGCGTAATAAAGACAACGTTGCATTAAGCCTTTTCTTAATTGACGGGATATCAATGTTTTATAGAAAACAATAACACACAGCATGAGGCAAATGCACCTCAATAATAACACGGAACACGGCGGTACCCAGTTCCGGATACACTATTGGATTCCATTCATAACTCAAAACAGCTGTTGGCAGACTGGCCTTTCTTTAAGTCCATTTTGGTATGTAAATAGATGTGGTTGTTCCTTGTAGAAATGTATACGATTAGCCTGGGTATGTTTTAGTGGGAAAACAAGACTGCACACCTGTGAAGCCACTGAAAAGGCAAAGGCAAATTCAGAGGAATAAAACCATTTCAACTTCCTGTAGTTTTATACCATTTTGTTAGTTTTATTGTTATAACTGATTTGTAATTAGAGAAGAACCTGGCCTTTCCAATTTTATTGGTTTAAGGAATCCATCAGATATGTAAAAATATCATATCTCAGAGGGAGTCGTTATACTACATTGTAGTTTTCATTAACATGAGTGTCTACAACACCAAAGTACGGTACTGTACCTATCCTATTCCAGGAAAATCAGTGAAAATTATTAGAAAACAAAGCTCTGTATTACAGTACTTCGCAATACAAATCAGCATTCCAAAAACAGTTCGTTCTGTGCTTTACTTTGGCACAGACTAATCAGACAGCTCGTTTTGCACTGTTTGTGTTAATCCAAGACAAAAACAACAACAAAAAAGCGCACACAAACTGGCTTTGGAGGTCAGCGAAAAAAAACCTTGAATGAGCTTTTTAATGCTAATAAATTATATTAATTCCTTTCTTTCTTATAATGAACACAATTAAACTGGGCAGTTTGTTTTATGTGAAATGATGGCATGTCAAAAGTGACAGTGAATTCCCATGAGCGCCGTCTATTACGTTTACAGCAATTTTACTAAAATGTGCATTGATCAGTTTCCATCTGTATCGATCAGTTGTTAGCAGCTTGTGTAATATAAACAAATCTACTTTAATATAAAACAACTGAAATGTAAACTACTCAAATAATGACCTACTGTTATTAAACTAATGTATATACTTAAAATGGTATCTCAAGATTATCCCTCTTTCGGCCAAATAACAATGTTAATATGTACCCAGAGGCATGGCAAGGAAATCTAAACCAATCATATCTGGATTGTCTGTTTAACATTCTAAGGAAGAGGGAGATGGGGAGAGGATTCGGTACTAATCAGGTTATCATATTCATACAATAACACTCTGAAGCCGCTAGAAGTACAGCAGCAGTATACGGTTATAGGTGGTCTGCTAATGTACTGCAGCACTCCATCACAATATACATATAAGATATAGGATATACAGCCTAGGTGTAGACACCCACACAGCCAGGTTAAGTGTATGTTTTATCAGATGTTTCAACTGGAACCTTGGAGACCAAATCTTAAGATACCTGCATTGAGAGATCACACTTTGCGACCTGGTGTTTTGTGCTCTGGTTTTCACTATCAGTTTAGGACACGGAATATAATGCCTGATGACCTGACCCTGACAGATTGTTTTTCTGTCTCTTCCAACCTTGCAGCGAAATGCAAATAAAGATACAGGGCAGCAATCAGTACTGTCTTCACGCAATACGATGTCACTTCAGATATGGAAAGCAGGGCATACTAGAAATCTGTTGCAGTATTTCATTTAGGTTGGGTTTTTGATTAAGTGCTGTAAGTTGAGGTGTACACAGAGAAACACCCTTCAAACACTATAATGCAGCTCGTCAGCTCAATCAAGTGAGTATGCACAGCATTAGTTTGTCCCTCAGCCTCACTGGTTTGGTTAGATGGAGATCGCTGTTTACCTGCCATGAAGTCTAGACAGAGCAGCCCTAGTAAGGGGACTAACATCAACATAAACAAATGGAAATCCAGAGTTTGCATTCGGTCTCCTCCCACGTTCTGCAACCAGCTCTACTACTGGAAAACAGTGTGTACTGAAACTCCATTGTGACCAACAATCTGAATATGCAAAACTAAAATTAAACCTTGGAATGCCAAGCTAGAACAAACAATATGGGAGGTTCCAGTCACTTACAATAGTGCTGACCGCTCCCTGATGCTTTCATCATCTGTTGTTCAATAAAGCAAACCCATTGTCTCTCTTTTATATATAATATTTGTTCTTTGACAGCCAGCTGGCAGTCACTTAAACCAGTCACGCTACTTACAAAACTGGCAAGACGCACACATTTAAAGCAGTTGACTTAAAACCCAGAACAAAAAAGAGCCAGAGAGAAAGAGAAAGAGGGAGAGATAGAGAGAGAGAGAGCTCAGAATCCTGGGTGTCTTCAGAATTCCCAGAACTGAGATTAACAAACAGGTTTTGTCCCATCTTGCTTTGATTTAACAAGCCCTGAAAAGGGATGCTGAAATGTTTGCAGCAGTATCTCTCCTCCGGAGTTTTGGAGGGTGTGAGGATTCAACTACTGTATGATGCAAAAAATATTATCTGCAGGGCTATATTTATCTTAATGGACATTTCAACTCTGGGTGCATTTTGAATATCACCAACAAACTGGCAGTGATAATATTGTGGCCTGGAGGCAATATCTCTGGAGTTCACTGGAGCAGCACATTTAAATACTGTATAAAAGGAGAAACACATCCCAGGGTGATAATAAATGACTCCTTAAAATCTTGGAAATAATATCAACTTTCTCTAAACATAACTAAGATTACAAGGCTGGTGTGCAAGAGGGTGTTTGCAGATAGGGCCATGCTTAAATTGTTCTTCGTAGTACTTCTGTACTCATTCAGTGACTGAACTAATGGTGACAAAACCACAAACTGTGCAGTAACAACCAAGCCCTCGGAGCAGGGAAATGGTAAAATTACACCACAGTCTGTTCTACAGTAAATTGCATTTAATCCCATGAAAGAGTCCTATTACAAAAACACCAAGGCTTGTGCTGCTTGTACTAACCAGTGCACAAAAGGCTGGCTATTACAGGATCAGGCCATATGACCCCATAGTTTTATCAAGGCCATGCCTTCTGCACCCATCCTCCATGGTATGAATGCAGCGGTTTCATTTACTTTTCCTTTGTGGCACACAGTAATGATGTATTGTAATGCAATCATCCAGTTTTTATTGGTTAATGCATTTTTATTGGGCCACACACAGATTTTGCTAAATAATGTTACTATTTATTATCTCCTCCATTCTCCTCAAATCAAAGTGGCTTTAATTTTCAATTCAAGTTTTTTTTTTTATTTGTTTGTTTGTTTTAAGCAGATGGTAAAAGTGTTACAATAAATTCAGAAAGTCACTATTATAAACAGCTACCTGACTGCATCAAAACAGAAAAGCACAGATGGGAAAGATATATTCAGAAGGGTTTACTTTTACTGGTAACAGGTGAGAAAAAGGAACAATACCAACACTCTCCCAAGCTAAGAAAGACAATCTGATTTCCATTTACGGTCCCTGTTAATATGAAGCTGGTTATTGGCTGTTGTTTTACAATACAAAAAGTGTTTTTATTGCTACCAGAATAAAGTATCAACGTATCAGCTACTGTCTACTACAAGCATGAGAACAGTTACAGCGCCTATTTTAAAGTCTGGTGAAGAAGGAAAAATAAATAAATAATAAAACACACCACTTTGGCATATACAGTCCACACAATGAAACCAATTAAATGATGACTTCTGCAAGTTCAGAACTGCTGCACTGCATGGCTTGCAAAGCAAGGAGTACTTTGTGAGTGTTTTTTAAAGGGCCAGTGTTAAAATTGCCACCACACTGAGTACTAAATTAATGCCAGGCTTAAATGACAAAAGCTTTTTCTCTCTAGTCCATTGGTCCCTGCAGACTTGGGATGATTTTCAGGCTTATTAAATTCCACTCCCTGCCTCAACTTTGCTCACCTCTGCCAGCCAACCTCCCCACTAAGGGCTTGCTGTTTATGGAGTGGAGGGATAATATAATGGAGCACAGTAGCAGGAAATGTTGATCTTCTCTTTGAAAAACACCAGAGAATCGCTGCCTGGTTGCGTTTGAAGCTGAATTCTTTGGAGACCAGCACAATTACTTCACACTAAAAAGGGAGGCATTATGGATGCAGATAGATGCAATGGCTTTACCAGCTGCTGAAAAGTTAAAGAGGGTCAGAAAGTTCAACGAACCATGTGTTTTATCACTTCAACTTCAGTCACCAAAAATACTTTATAAACACCCAGGGGAATGGAGTCTGAACTAATGGGGGAAAAAAGGAAACTAAATTAAAATAATTTAAATACTGAAATAAATGATCATAAACCATAGTGTTGTTTTTCACTAGATGTCTAGTTATCCGCCAGTTTCAGTTTGAGGATTGATTCCAAAGCCTCATGCTGGTATAAGTTTTGACTCAATAAAATAGTCATTACCTAATTACTGCACAACGGAAAACACTGCTAGGCAAACATGCGAAGTGCAATTTAAGTGTCATACATTATGATGTAGACACCACCGGTAACAACACAAGCACTTGTGTTGAAGGAAAAAAAGCTGAAAGAAAGTATTAGAGTCCCCAGCTGGCAGGATAAACAATGGTGCCGGGAAGAAGTTTTGGGAAGCTGGAACAGCATATGATTTTCACATCTCCTCTTCCAGTCTGAGCTACAGTACTGTACTTCATTGGCATGCTTTTGTGATTCTTTCAGTCTGTTTCAGTACAGGATTATGTTCCAACCAGGTCATTTATTATCAAATTGAGTAGTCCAGAGTCATGTTCTACATTGACCTTAGAATGTTCAATTGAACTAAGGTGTTCTATTAAGTAAATAAATACGGTAGAGCAAGGGTTCTCAACTTTTTTGCTTCTGATAGCTATAAAAATTCCACGGCCCACCATATATATATATATATACAACACACACACACACACACACACACACACACACAAAGAAACATAACACTCAGGTCTAATGGATTTAATCTATCCATTATCATTAACTGCTTAATCCTTTTACAGGGTCACAGTGAGTCGGAGCCTAACCCAGCAGACACATGACTACACCCTATACAGTACGCCACACACAAACAGAGGACAATTTAGAATGACCAATCAACCTGAACATCACGTCTTTGGACTGTGGGAGGAAACCGGAGTACCTGGAGAAAACCCACACAGGCATGGGGAAAACATGCAAACTCCACACAGACAGATCCCTAGGCCGGCATTGAACGCAGGACCATGGTGCTGTGAGGTAGCAGCGCTAACCACAACACCACCATGCCGTCCAATTGGATTTAATCAAATATTTTAAACATAGCTATCAAACAAAAAATCACAGAAAATGTGAACAAAAATACAGATCAAAGAATCATGATAAGTTTTCCACATGAAACATGACACACAGTCAAAATGAAAACATTACAAAGTTAGTATTAGGTAAGACCTACCACAGCATTAACACAATCCTGGCAGTGTTGACACATAGACCTGATCAAGCTCTGGATAGACTTCTGTGTGATGTTCCACCACTCTTGCTGTGCAGCTGCAGCCAGCTGGCGAAGGTTGGCTGGTCACAGTTGTCTCCTGTGGATGACACTGGCGATTTGGTCCCACAAATATTCTATTGGACTTGGGTCAGGAGAAAAAGCTAGCCACGACATGACCTCGACATTGTTTTCTTAAAGTCATGCACTTGTAATTCTAGCACTGTGTGGTCTTGCATTGTCCTGCTGGAAAATCGACACTTCCAGATTGGCTCGCAGGAATGAAAAAACTGTTGCCTCAAGGACTTTGTCAATGTATTGCTGAGCAGTAAGGTTGTCCTCAATCTGCACCAAAGGCACTCTTGAGTGATGATGTGCGGAGATTCCTCCCCACATCATCACACTTCCACCGCCCCACTGGTTGGCTTGAACAACACAACAATCAACATAACGCTCACCACGATGTCTCCACACACGTTGTCTTCCGTCAAGTGTGTCACGGGCAAAACTGCATTCATCGGTGAATAAAACACTCCATCGCTCTCTCTGCCGCCACCTCAGATAAGACAGCGATTTAGTCTCTCAGCTGTCAACATGTTACCCCTGAAAGGCCTCCGACCATGCAAATCATTTTCATGCAGACGGCAAGCTACAGTCAATCTGCTGATGCGCGGGTTATGTCTTCCTGGAATTTCTCGTGCTGTAGACGCTGCAGGCTGAAAACGATTACACAGATGGATCAGTCGGATGTGATGGTCCTGGGCTGGTGTGGTGACCTGACGTGGCCTGTCCCTCACAGAGCCAGTTTCCTGGTTTCTCAGGACTAGTTTCCGGGCAACTTCTCTCACAGACAGGCTGCCTTCAATCATGCCGATTGCAACCAGGCGATCTTCATTACTGAAGCTAACAGGTTTCAGTGTGTCATAAGCATACTGGGAAAATAACACATTCTCTGGTTTATTTTTGGAGGACCCCTTGAAACCTCCTCAAGGTTCCCTAGGGGGCCACGGACTGCCGGCTGAGAACCCCTGCAGTACAGTATATGTTGTAAACCCATTGTTCATTTCATAAAATCAGGGCAATCAAAATGATGTGGTATAGCAAGTGCTACAACACTTAAGAAGTTTTCCAATATGATATAATAAACAGTATTTTTAAAATGTGTATTTTATTGTTTTATTTGAACAGTATAGAAAAAACTAGTTAAAATTGTACTTGGCTATTAAATATCAAAAATAAAAATAAAAACTCTGACAACAGCTACAACCATATTGTACAGAAAGAGCTAAACAGTAGCCAACGCGGTACACAGCAGTATCCAAAATGATCTCGACAATTAGTGATTTTTTTTTTTTTTGTAAACCGCTGTATATCAAACCTGTATTCCTATGCAGGTTGCTTTTACATTTAAAAGTTGGTTTTGTGGAATCCAGTGCAACATTTCTATTGTTAGCGCATTTTCAATGGAAATAGAAGAGCTTTACATGTCTATGCAATGACAGAAATATGCAGTTAACAACCTCTGTTGCTCTCTCTATAACGCTCTGCTGACTCAATGTCATGTGTGCATATTTTGTTGTTAAACATACTGTTTTCCAAACAACAGTTGATGGTATTTAAAAAAAAAATGGTGATGCAATACCTCCATCATTGTCACCTCAGCTAACAAGCATGTATTAAATGGAAAGAAAATGGGACAGCCATCGTCAATGGGATGTTAACTCTAGAGGATTAAGTGACAATATATTTTTGCATCCCCCTGCTCCCAGGATACACTGTTGACCTCTTGGGCGAGGGATCTGAAGACACAATTTAAATAATCCTTGAATAGCTCCAACCCTAAGCAAGCATTTAAACTATTCCTGTTTTCACTGCAAACAATGAACATTCAACTGAATGAAAAGCTGAAAAGGAATAGTTCTTTACTACAATGAAAACTAAAAATACAGTTCTATAAAGTCTATTTTAATCAATGTTCAGATTTTACATCAAGTGCCACAAACACATAATTACAATGAATGAATATAAAGGCTGCAAGCATTTTGCAAAACATTCTTGACTTACACACATTGCTATTACAGCTAAAAAAAAATTGTTAAACACTTCAGAACTAACGTCCGGCCAATAAATCTTGCCAGATTTAAAGAGCTGCAATCTGTCAGGTTAATCTAGCGCAGGTGTTGAGGATGATCTCTTCCATTCCACATCACTTTCTAACTGTTTTGGTAAAGATCTAAATTACAGACCTGTTGTTTTTTCTTGGCCACAGCACAAAACTGTGATTCACATCAACCCTGTCTAAAACGTTCCATTTTCTTACAAAGCCACACTTCCCTAAGCACAGTGTGTGCTTTGTAGAGTGCGGTCTAAAATAAAATCAAACATTTTGTACAGTAACTCCTCTAAAACCACAGGTGAAAATCAATCCAGATGTCCACAACAGCATGGTTACATTAACTTTTTTTAGTAACTTGGATGGCTTCAGCAATATGTCAGTCCTGTAGGACATGCCCTATAGCCTGGAGATCGCCAGTTCAAGTCCAGGCTATTCCACTGCCAACTATGGATGGCAGTTCCCAGGGGGCGGCGCACAATTGGCCGAGCACTGCCCGGGTGGGGAGGGCTTAGGTAGGCTATGGTGTCCTCGGGTCATTGTGCACCAGCTACCCCTGTAGACTGGCCGGGTGCCTGCAGGCCTGCCTGTAAGTTGCCCAGAACTGCGTGGTCCTCCAACACTGTAGCTCTGAGGTGGCTGCATGGCAGGCCTGCAGAGTGAAAATAAGCAGACGGCTGACGGCACACGTTTCGGAGGAGGCATGTGTCCGTCTTTGTCTCTCCCGATTCGGCGCGTCAATGGCAGTGGTGAGCCGGGCTGAAATAAAAATCAATAACTGGGCTTTCCAAATTGGGGAGAAAACAAGAAAAAATAATTACCAATTCCAAAAAATCATGTCAGTCCTGCACAGCTACTGTGTGATATGCTAAACTAGGCATATCTCCTTATTCACCTTGACCTTGTGCATTCCAGGGTCACAAGTTCACATTCCTGACCCTTCCACTGATCACACTCAGTCCTGAAATAGAAAGCTAATAAACAACTTGAATACAGTCCAAAGATATCAGGCAGCAAAACATCACAGGTCCCAGCCTTTAAAAATCAGCCCTGTGAAATTCCATTGGTAACAGATCAAATTAATTTTGACGAACACTTCCCCAAAAATCCATTTTCTACCGTAGACCTGTAGCGAACAGTACACCAAATTCACCAAAACATTGGTACACAATCGATTAAATTGTTATCAATATCATTAAGCAAAATGAATTGATGAAAACATTAAAAATGAGGCTATTAAATTTGATTAATGGAATAAATTTGTAATGTAGTTCTGTAAACTTCCAAACCACTGCTATTTTGGTTACCTCCTTCTGGAGTCAAGACTTAAATGTTTGGCAGGATTTTCAATGGTAGACCATTTAGTCTGGAAAGGAAGCACAGTACACATTAGAAAAAAAGAGAAAAACAAATTGGAAAACACTACCAATAAACATAGCTGTACATATTCCAAATACGGACTGTTTAAAAAAAAACGAAAGTCATTTTCATGATCCACGCTCATTAACAAAAAACATATGTCCTGCAATTTTATCCCACTTCCTCAGCCGGAGAACTGTCTGCATTGTGTTCAGCCCCAAAAGGTCACTTCCACAGCAGCCAATCTCCCATTGCCAAGGAAACAGTCACTGTTGATTTAAACTTCCCTCCCACAAGGTACTCTACCTCGGCTTGTTTTATCTCTCTCACTTCGGAAGCACTGCTAACTGACGCCATTCTCTTAACTGCCCCTGCTAGACAATACTTATTTCCTGGAAAGGCAGCACTTCTACCAACTGCAAAACCATGGCAGCGCTGTTATTGTTTTAGACAGGCAGCCAGAATTTACTGCAATTATTAATGAATATTTTTGCAGGTTACAACACTTTTCTGCAACCAGGGCTGTTACTGAAGATTAAACATGTTTTTATAACATGTTGAAAACATTGGGATTTTATTCAGCAGTGAACACCCTCCCATATGCATATTTGCTTAACACCTAATGAAATGAATACTAAGTGTTTGGGACAGCCGCTGCACTCTCACTTCTCTGGCCTCGACGGTGTGCCTTTATTGATCTGACAGTCGCTTTTTGTTCCTGTTCACCTGCTCTGAATCTACCATCACTTTATATGACAGCTCATCTTGAAGCATTGTCCCTCTTTAGCAGCACACTGTTATCACACTCACTGTGAGATTTCCCAGTTCCGGCTATTGAAATCAATCCTACAACTACAGTCGAGGTCACCGTTGCACTGATTGGCATGATAAATGGGGTTTGTCCTTGAAACTGTTGCTGTCTGACAAGCAATTTCACCATTGTTATGAACATTAGGAAAGTGTAATAGCTCAATCAAGGGCTTTTCAATTACACCCACAGAAACAGAAGTGGTTTGCCGCACCCTCCATAAGCAATGTATTTAGAAGGGGAAAAAAACATTATAGTATGTCTGCATTACAATTATAAATGTTTTCATTTTTATTTAAACAACCTTACAGCTACAATGGTCATCACCTCCAACGTCAACTAAAAACAAAATTAAGATATATGTGTATCCTGAGTGTATTGATTCTTAGCGAAAGTCAACAGAAATGTGTTTGCGTAGTGTTAAATTGTAACTTAAAACTTTAAGTCTGTGTACTCTGCATCGTGTAAATATTGTGCAAATTGCCAACACTGTTAAAACATTTTATTGTTTGCTTTTATGTTAAGCTCTGACAAAAGCATATTTTTTTTGAATACCTATGACCACATTTTAAACCAACTTCCCAACTGCCCTAAATATCATACAGTAGCAAAACAAATGATGAAAATTGGGAAGCTGTTTGTGTTAATGGCAGGTCAAAATGTGGACCTGTTTATAATGTTTCAATCAGAAAATAATCCACAATAATATTAGATAATTCATCATATCCTATTGATCATCATATCCTATTAGAAAATTCATCGGACTCAATACTCAAACATTTCCAGATAGCTGATTTTGAATCCATAGTTTTGGATAAATGAGAGGCATTATTGTGTCCAGCAGTTTTCAAAGAGAACATCTGACACATACAGCTGGTTTCAAAGACCCCAACTGGGCCTAATCTTGGATTACCTTACCTAAGATAACATTAGGTAACTATAGCTCAAGACTCATGCTAATCGGGGTGTGTAAAAAAAATTAACTTGGGAGTATAAACCATTGCAGAGACACTTTAAATCTGGACAGTGTGCTCTGCTCTGTTCTTAGTCACCTAGTTAAAGTAATAAAATGTACCAATAAAGCACTTTTACGTATTCACATCACAATTGATTCAGATTATACTATATGGAACACATAGTACTTGGTGAAAAAAACCTTCTGGTTTTTTAATGATTTTGGAGATGCCTATTAGGCATTTCCAACTGGTTTAAGGGAGGCTTAAAAGGCAATACTGAATCAAGCCCTTTGAAAAACATACACAAGATGCTTCAAGCTGTCAAACCTGATGTTTCTGTTTTTTATTCTGTGATGTGTCGGTTATAAAGCCAGCAGCTTTGAGGCTGGTGTGGAAGCACAGAAGTATGAAGAAGAGAATAGAATTGTCATACAGGATGAGAGGAACATCCTGCAATTTTACAGCAGCGCTAACCTTTAAACACTTTGTTTAAAGTACTACACACTGGTCAAGCAACAGCAGGAACCTTCAGCTTATTCTTAAGCCCCTTCAAAGATCCATCCAGTTTCAGACAGAGGACTGCAACTTCTCTTGATAAGATGTGTGTGTGTGGGGGGGGGGGGGGGGGGGCGGGTCATAACAGGCACAGCTAACAAGGAGTCTCCATCAAGGGGAAGGGAGATAACTGCAATGGCCAATCCAATGCTCCCCACTGAACCAAGAGATCAATTTGATCATTCATAAAGCTGCAGTGCTGAATTATGTAGTAAAGTCAGCGTACAGTCCTGTACTATATGGAAATTATATATATTGTTCCACATTCAATTGGTTGCCAAAAAGAAAGCTTGCACACCTAAAAAGGATGTGGACAGCTAAACTTTTAACCCAATGCATTTCCAGATCAATCTGCTGTGTGATAGCATGTCTTCCAAGAAGATAAAAACAAGCAGATAAGGAGTAAGTCAAGTAAATTGCAGCATTATTTCAAGTGTCATGACCTCGAGATTTCTCCTAGATATATATATATAATATATATATATTATTATATATATATATATATATATATATATATATATATATATACATATATGTTCTACATCTCAGAGCATGATCAATCAGGTAAGCCAAAGGTTGACAGCATATATAGTTACTAAATAGATCTGTAGCAGTTACGAAACCACATCTGTACAGGAGGACTAAGTACAGCATAATGAAATGGTCCACATAAATTAAACTTCTGTTCACTCGGGTATTGCAGTATAATACATTCACCAAAGCTTTCTTCAGTATTCAACAGAAAGGCACTCAAGACAAATATTAATTATATCTCTCAGAATAGGGATGGTAGTTTGATGACATATCATGACACCCCTCCACTACTTTTTTAATGATCTCCTGTGCAACTTTTTCTGGAAAATTGTAAAACTCTAGCTAAATTATATTTTCATGGGTAGTCTCCAAATGATTATTATAAAATGGATACTTTACAGCAAGTTCAAGAGATGGGATGGGACAAGCCATTGTAAGTGTAATACTGAACACATCTGAAACTTCAATACTGTAGGAGTTTTATTCAATCTATACACAATGCTTACATGTCCTGAATGTGGTAAATTTATGTGATCTGTGTGGGGTCTCATGTTTAGAAATCTGACCAGTAGGTTGCAAATCATAAAGGTATATTCATTTACTGAATCTAGTGTACTTTGAAATAAATATTTAAGTTCATGTTACAGTACATTAAAAGATTTACATTTATGCCTACAAACTTGTTTTTTTAAGCATGTAAAAAGTGGAGTAGACTGAAACGAGCAATCGTTTTCAAACAGCCTTCTTGATGTCAGGGAGTAAATTTACTGAAAGCATTGGGATCTCAGTCAGGCTTTTCACTTTCCCCAGTGAGAAGTGTTGGCAGGATGCTGAGACAGAAAGAATGGATGATTTGTCCCCGAATTGGCGACATGCCTTGATTTTGTTTAAGCCGGATGTGTTTTTGCATGTTCCTCATCAAAAAACAGGAACGAAGCAAGACTCCCAAGAAGTTTAAGACTCCATTAAGTGCACTATTTAATTATTCATTTTTTGCTAAACAGACAGCTTGTTCTAAGGGAGGGAAAAAAAAAAAAAAAAAAACTTGGGAGTATAAACCATTGCAGAGACACTTTAAATCTGGACAGTGTGCTCTGCTCTGATCTTAGTCACCTAGTTAAGTTAATAAAATGTACAAATAAAGCACTTTTACGTATTCACATCACAATTGATTCAGATTATACTACATGGAACACATAGTACTTGGTGAAAAAAACCTTCTGGTTTTTTAATGAATTTGGAGATGCCTATTAGGCATTTCCAACTGGTTTAAGAGAAGCTTAAAAGGCAATACTGAATCAAGCCCTTTGAAAAACACACACAAGGTGCTTCAAGCTGTCAAACCTGATGTTTCTGTTTTTTATTCTGTGATGTGTCGGTTTTAAAGCCAGCAGCTTTGAGGCTGGTGTGGAAGCACAGAAGTATGAAGAAGATAATAGAATTGTCATACAGGATGAGAGGAACGTCTCTACCACCAGCTACGAAGATACAGAGCCAAGGAGGCACCAGAGTCTGTGGGAGGGCAGCACACATTATTAAGTTAAAATCCTATCAAATAATTTATTTTCAAATCAGCCCCATTGTAAGATTAACTTTGGTTGTCAAAGACAAATATATAATTTTAAACACTGGAGGGATCTAAATACATTATTTAAGGTCATGCTTTAAAAGCTAGTTTGTGTTTTAGAAATTGCTGCTTTTTTTAACCTTTTTTTGGTAATTAAAGTTGACCGACCAAATAGCTTCAGCAGCCTGATGCATCTCTAAAATAGGGGGTTTGTTTCCCAAAGGTCATTTTGTGACCCATCTTCCCTGAGTTGTCCTTTGATAACTTGTGATTGGGATGAGGCAGAAGTAGGACCTGCAAAAGAAAACCAGGAAAATAGATGGAGATAAAAAAAGAGCTCAGGAGGGATATAGAGAACAATTACAAGCATTAGGCCAAATCACTGTGCTGACTGCTCTTCAGTATGGCAATAAGGGGAGATATGAAATTAGTTTTAAAGATCATTTTCAACATAAATGCTAAACTTGTGAGGCTAAAGCAAAAACTTTTTACAAAGCAAGAGATCATTAAGGGTTTGTCTTTACAGTAGACTCATAATTTGCAGGTCTGCACTTACAGTGCAATTTCAGGTGGGTTAACAGAGTAAGTTGGTTATTTTCCTTCCTTAAATCTCATTAAATGGTTTAGTCTACTTGCCAAAAAGCAAAAACACTAGTGTATAATATAATATATATATATATATATATATAATATTATATATATATATATATATAAATATATATAAATATATATATATATAAAAACACTTGTAATTCGTGAAAAATCATGAAACAAATAAGGTTTAACATAAAGGTCTGTAAATTACAACTACCATTGACTTTCACAATTATCGGGTTTAAAAAAAAAAAAAAAAAAAAAAGGTCAGGTGTATCAGCAGCATGAACATGAAAGAAAAAGGTTACCACAACTCTCTTACAGCACACCTGCAGCATGAAGAATGTCAGCCCATGGCAAATGCCAATGCATGTTTTAATAAAACTGAGAAGTCCACATGACCAGGTACTCAACGAGTGCAATTTAATTAATGATAATATAAGAATTATTTCAATGTATTCCTACCGCAAGAGATTCTGCACAGTACACCCCCGCGGGTGGTAATAAGGTACAGCCAAATATATCTGCTTCAACCTGTTTAAATAATGAAGATGGCATTCTACAGGTACTGTGAAGTCACACTGAGCATGGATTATGCCCCTTCCCCAATTCAAGATTAACATGCCCATTCCATATCTGACAGTTACAAAAGTGAAAGTATGTATTCCGTTTCAGCCCTACCCACAAATAAGCAAAAAGTAGCTTGCAGCTTCAGCTTTTTAATGTTAATTCAGCATGTTGCAGTAAGCTTCTCATGCTCTATAGTGGCACTGCTGGCTGTAACTATAAATCAATGATATGCTGTTAATTAGCAACAAGGAATTGCAAGTAATGGCCCCAGTAATGTTGCTGAAGCTGACACCCTGGGATCCTTCAAGAAGCTGCTTGATGATCAATAAGCTACTAACAACCAAATGAGCAAGATGGGCTCAATGGACTCCTCTCATTTGTAAACTTTCTTATGTTCTTACTAAACAATATAAATAGGTCTTCTTGTCTGCAATTTAAATAATAGGGCTTGCAAGGCAGTAATTATTATTAGGTACCTCTTATCTTTTATCTATTTCCATAATGACACTTGAATATATATTTTACACTATGACTTTCTACCTGTTTAATGTATATGATGCTTAGGCTTTATTTGTAAGTGTACAAATAGCAAAGTCTGAGCCAAGTAGAAGCCTTATAAATAGGTCTCACAAAGGCTGACTGCTCTAGTAGTATAGGAAAGAAAACTAATCAAAAAGGCACACGTCCAATTTTTTACCTTTCAGTACGTGACACAAGCTATTAAATTATTTATCCTGGAGTTAACTTAATCCAGAAGAAACCCAAACCCGTAACATTGCTGCAACAAGCCCTTGGCTATACAGTATGAATACCTTAATATTTTTTAATGTTTTGTTTTTCTTTTACTGTCAGACATTAACCTTGTTTTAGAGTGTAAAGTAGAAGGTTGTGAAACACTCTTAACATAAGCTGTTAATTGCTAGGATGGTAATTTAGCTGTTTCACTCCTTTTAAATAAACAAAGCCTAAAGGAAAATCTACCTTAAAGCAATTTGTTTGTTTTCAGCAGGCAAGTGCCGAGCACTAGCCTGTTAGTTTGTTTGCTTCGAAGTTATGAAAGACACACCATGTGTAACTAAAGAGCTACGAATCTTGTTATATCAGCAAAAATTCTTCAAGGGAACTTAAAATCTCATCCCAATGGCACTCCTTTAAATGGATGTCTGGCTCTTAACTCTGTGATTCATTAGACAGAGTTATCAGGAAATTATGATATCATATGACATCATACTGGAGTTTGCTAGGGTACATTTCCAGCACAGATTTTAAATGACATAGAAAGCTAACAAAAAGGCATCAAACTTTTAAGTACAATAACTCCGGTTTATTGTTATTGAAATTTATACAGGTTTATGAGCAAATAAAATATAATCGCACAAAGAAAGTTTGCAGTCAGTAACTACTTTAAAAATCTAAAATTGACAGTTTAGTTTGTTGGGTGCTATACTGTAGCTTATGAAGACTAGCAGCGAGTCTGCAAGGTTGTGAAAAGCTAAAGAAGCCTGTTGAGCTGGAAAGGTCAAGGTAGTAAAGAGGAAACCAGTAGCATTACAGTCGGAAAGAAAAAGAGTGATGCACTTATCCTGGGAGTGTCTTCTCCTAGATTTGTCCCTGAAGTTGATGGGAAGCACCGGTTTAAAAAGAGTTGTATTTGTCCACTCATTTTAGGCTCTGTTTTGGCACTTCCCAGATGACTTGGAAGACAGGGCTGCTACAGTAAATGTCCTGTGGGAACTAGGAGCATGCGCAACATTGTCCCATCCTCTCTCCTACTGCAGACTCCCACAGTATACTAACACAGAAGTCTCACAGCTAGAGACTACATTACACTTTTATGCGAAGGGAACCACATGTCAAATTACTTGCTGTTACTAATTGTTGCCTTCAATAACAACAGTTCTAAAATCTTCACTAAGAAACACAGAAAATGACCCAAGTCAACAGAAGCCAAATGCACACATCCCAAGGCAAGTGAAGAAGCATACTAACCAAGTCCTGATAAACAAAAAGTATGTTACCAAAGAGCACCCCACACACTAATACAGTAATCAAAACCTTTTCAGATTTAGGACTTGTAGTTCAGAGAAAAGACTGTGCCTGACTCTCACTGATTTCAGTACCCAGAGATTTCACTGCAATCCAAAAACAATAGAGGACAAACGTGCTACTATTTAAGCCTGTTCCTGCTCTGACTCTGCTTACATTAAACTCAGCACCTGGAAAGTCAAGGCCTGCATACATCTGTCCCACTTGTTTTGTTTTGTGTGCAATGGTATATTATTAGAATTTAGTAACACATTTTGCATGTAAAACAACTTGGAAAACAAAAGATAAATGTATTCTTCATTAAATATTAACCTGGTAAAAACTTTAGAAACTAGAGTAACAGGTTAAAGTAGTGTGAAAAAAATAATAAAAAAAAACAAAACGGTATTATCATGTTCTATTTCTAATATTAATTCCTGACGAACCCCAAAGTTCAAACTTGACAGGAAACGGATAGTGAGAAGTGTTTAGCAGAAACACCCTAATACAGCTTCATTTCAGAAAGCACTGTTAATCAAGTACTGTATGTTGGCATTCTCATTGCTTTTAGTTTTTCTGATTCTAAGAGAAAAAATAGACTTTCACCGCCTACATGCCCAGCTGCAATAACACATCATTCAAGATCAGTTTGCACTCTATGTGATTCCATCCACCTAATTGAGAGTGTCATTATTGTCAGGAGCTGAGGCATCACAGCGCCTACCCCCCTTCATCTTTCTCTCTGGTCTGTCAGAAACAAAAGGTGTTAATAATAAAGCTCAGGGAGCGAGAAAGAGAGAGAGTTCTCTATGGGTCCTGCTGAGCTGCCAGACCCCATCTGTTATGCAAAGGCTGGTGTAGGCCAGGATTTGGAGAATATATGAAGTGTTCACTCATAGTGTACAATAAATCCCATCCTGGATCAGCAGTGTTTCACAATAAGCAAAAAACTATTAGGAAGGAAGTTGTGAGGAAGGTTAAGGATAATCATCAATGCCATCCTTAAAAAATGGTTGTTTGCTGTAACGGTTGGTCCAAAAAACTTTGTTCAAGAAGTCTTGTGGATCATCTATGTGCTCTTTGGCGAAATTCAGATGGGCAGCAATGTTCTTTTTAGAGAGCAGTGGTTTCCTTCTGGCTATCCTTCCATGAACACCATTCTTTTCAGTCTTTTTATGATAGTTGAGTCATGAAAACTCACATTAGCCAAGGCGAGAGCGGGCTTCAGATCCTTGGATGTTGCTCTGGGGTTCTTTGGGACTTCCTTGATGATTTTCCAATTTGTTCTTGGAGAGATTTTGGTAGCATGACCGCTCCTGGGTAGAGTGACTGTGGTCTTGAACATTCTCCATTTGTAGACTGTCTGACAGTGGACTGGTGGAGCCCCAAATCCTTAGAAATTGTTTTGTAACCATTTCTAGACTGATGAGCATCAATAACTGTTTTTTCTGAGGTCCTCAGAGATTTCTTTTGGTCGTGGCATGACGTGTTTCCACACACCTGCATGGTGAAGACCAAACTCACAAAGTTTCTGATCTTTAAAATAGGAAGGTGTCTCCCAAATCCTTATAAGGCAAGGTTAATTTCTACTTAATGGTACTGAGTGATCATCTTCACACCGTGCTGCAGCATTTCTTTCCTGCCGGGGGGGGGGTTGTCTTCCAGGATGACAATGCCACCATCCACAGATCGCCCAATGGTTTGATGAGCATGACACTGACGTTATCCATATGTCATGGCCTTCTCAGTCACCAGATCTGCCCAATCGAGCATTTATGGGATATTCTGGAATGACATCTGAGTCAGCATTTTCCACCTCCATCAACCAGGCATCAGTTGATTGACTTTCTCATGGAATAATGGTGCCGCACCCTTGCTGCAGAATTCCAGGGGCTGGTAGACTCGATGCCATGGTGCATACAGGCCGTACTGGCCCAACACCCTGTTAAGTGACTTTACATTGGTTTTTTGTAACAATAAGCTTTGGACAATGTTCATTTGCACCCTTTAAAATAGGTGACCCAGGCATCGGAACTAAGTTTAGTGCACTTTTATTAACACAAATAAACAAAAACAACCAAAATAAACCTAACTCCCATTGGAGTGCTAAGTAAACTTTTCTTCACTCTTAACTAACCCACTGGACCGCTAAGTCATTGACCAGCCAAAAACACTTGTTTTTACGCAGTTTACAAGTTTAACAATATATACAAGGTGCACACAGTACCTTTTTTTGTTTTAGTTTTTTGGTATTATTTTTGTTTTTTATTACAGCCTAAACAATTTGGAAACTAATAAGTTACCACAATAAAAGTTCTGGAGACAATTTGCTAATGATTTTCAAAACTCATATAATCTGGTACCTACTCAAATATTCTGTTACTATGTCTTGTGGCTTATTTCTTCTTTTCTGTTATTGAATATCCATCATTCCCTACCAGCTGATCCCCATATCAATCTGCACACTTCTCATTTAATGCACAGAAAATCAATTCATGTTACAACAGATGCACAGCATTTGTGTTTAAAGGCCTTGGGTCTGTTTTAACTCCCTTCCATATGGCCAGACACTGACATTAAACCTATACTACAGACAGAAAGGGTCAAAAAGAGCTACTGATCAACTCATTCTCTTTTCAAGTTTACAATGGTATATTATTACATGATAAGAGAGTTTGTGTATTTGTGACTCACGCTTGCAGCTGTCCCTGTCCACTAATACCAACATATTTACGTTGAGAAGATAGTTTTAATGTATTATCCAAACCAGCTTAATTAAAAAAAAGTCAAAGCTAAATCGACAATATTGGAATAAAATCAGCAAAATGTATTTTTGATTTGACCGCTGAAATGCTTCCCTACTACAGTGCCGAGAAAAGGTTTGTGGACCCCAATGACAATTATGGAAATTCCATAGTTTTACCATGATAGCCTTCTTGAATCAAAACCAAAAATCTTTTCTTAAATATCCAATAGTGTTTATATTAACCAATTCCATGTCTTTTGAAACAAAATGATGACAATCTATGAATTAGACAAACAATGAGCAATTCAGGGTTTGTGAAAAGGTGAGTGAATCCCTGGTTCTATCAGCTCAATTAAGGGGATAATTAGAGTCAGGTGTTTAAATAATTAGGTAGATCTTCAGGGGTGAGTCTGGGAGGCCTCATCCTATATAAAGATCAGAAACTTTGTGAGTTTGGTCTTCACCATACAGGTGTGTGGAAACAGGTCATGCCACGATCAAAAGAAATCTCCGAGGACCACAGAAAAACAAGTTATTGATGCTCATCAGCAGCGTTCCCTCTAAGCTTTTTAGAAAGAGAAACCTTTGGCTATACATTAACCCTTTTAATATATTTTGTTGTATTATACAATTTTGAAACAATATTCCAACACAAGTACCTCAACAATTTTGCGATACAGACTGCATGCTTAACTGGTGGCCTGTGTAAAATTACTTTATACTACTGCATAAAACACTGGCACTGCCTTCAATTGTAACTATCTTTAGGACTACTAATTGTTCCATTCTTGGGAATACCAAATTCTGTTTTTCAAAAATTGCCAATTCCATTAGTTCCCACTTTTTATCAATGTATTAAAAATTAAATATGGAATTTGAAAATAAATTTAAGGTTGCTTGTTAAAATAAGTACATTTAATAAATATTACCACAATTCTTTTTTTTTTTTTCAATTAGACTCTTGTTGCTGTAATTATAAGTAAAGCACCTGAAGACACTTCAAACCTGTCATTACGTTTACAGACATCACTTGGCTCATTGCTGGCATTAAATAAGCAGAAAAACCTAAGAATTATTTTACAACAGTTCAGAAAACCAAATGTCCAGCACAGTTGTGAGAGGCACATTTACAGTCTTCCACTGACACTGTAGTTCAGTCTACAAATAAAGATGTTTTGAAAAGACCTGTTTAGCTTATTGCTGTCATTTACAATAACAATAAAAAATATGAAACAGTTTAGCAACAGTCCAGCAATGTCATGTGAAAGGAATCCTATGCACAACATTCCACAAAGTTTAGCGTTTTATTGGCATTATAATAACCAGGATAAATGAAACACTGATAAAGGCATGTTAACTGACTCGCTGCTCTAAAACAGGTT
Source organism: Polyodon spathula (assembly GCF_017654505.1). Taxonomy (NCBI): domain Eukaryota; kingdom Metazoa; phylum Chordata; class Actinopteri; order Acipenseriformes; family Polyodontidae; genus Polyodon; species Polyodon spathula. The sequence continues at coordinate 35,374,578 of NC_054538.1, read as the reverse complement.
CACTGCTATATATTACCCGATTGTAATTTAAATAGCTCCCCTTTTAATGTAAACACAATTAATCCTCTCAATTGTTTCTTTCCAAATTCTGCAGTGTTATTTGCAATATTTAAAGAGAGTCATGTCTCCAGACAGAATGACTTTATGAAACCAACAGTGTGTAGTGTAGTGACTACATCCTTTACACAGTAAAGTGATCAATTTCCTTTAAGGATTGTATAGCTAGAAAAACAGAGAGCATATAATTCAATTAAGAAATGGCCATGGTTTAAAATTACTAATTATAACTTCATTAAAAAAGGTAGGTAGCGTGGAAAGAAATAAACTAAACAATAATTAAATATGCAGTTAATTTAGCTTACTTTGGGAAAACTTGATCGCAGTACCTTAGGTCTTACTTTTTCAGCATAGAAGAATGCAGTGCTTTGCCATTGTTGCCGTCTTATTTGCTTTCTTATTCTCTACGTGTTTACGAATGGCATTATCATATCTAATGGTATTGACTCGTACATGATCACACAAATTACAGCAAAACTAAGTATACTATCGCACCATCTTCATATAGATAATCAGATTTCTTTTAGCTCTGTCTTACTGAAACATTGTTTTTTTTTCTTCGTTGGTGCAGCCACCATGTTGAGTTTCAGCAGAGACATGGAGTCTTTGAAGTCACATGATGAATAAACTTGCAAAAAAATGGACATGGTACGTCTTCTTCAATTACTATGCACTTAAATGTGTATTTTCGACTAATGTGCTGATTACATTTTTACCAGTTTCAAAACGTTATGAAATGGTCGTTTTTTTAAAAGTGTACTGTCATTTTTATTTATGTTTACTGGAGTATTTACACTTCTAAATAAAGCCAGAAGATTGTGCTTCACTTATTTTAGCATTCAATTATACGACAAATTAAAAACTGTAAAGTTCATAAGCAGCACTCTGTAGAGACAGAATCGCCAGATGTCTGCGTCGCCCACCCTGTAGATTCGCGCTGGTGACCGAGCGAGCTTTGCACTAATGTGACGTTCATTTCTACAGAGGGAAATCAGATAATCAGCTGCAAGACAGACAAAAAATATGCTTATGTTAATGCGTTGTAAGAATGGTCTCAAAATAATAGGTTTACCTCAGAAGCTGGAGTCTCGATTGAGGTTGATAGTTATGATAATAACATGCGAAAGTTAGTAAACTGAGTGCAAAGGTTGTTGCCAGTTACTTCAAAAAATGCACACATTTTAACCTTAGAGGGAACGCTGCTCATCAGTCTAGAAAGGGTTCCCAAACAATTTCTAAGGATTTGGGGCTCCACCAATCCACTGTCAGACAGTCTACAAATGGAGAAAGTTCAAGATCACCGTCACTCTACCCAGGAGCGGTCGTCCTTCCAAAATCTCTCCAAGAACAAACCGGAAAATCATCAAGGAAGTCACAAAGAACCCCAGAGTAACATCCAAGGATCTGCAGGCCACTCTCGCCTTAGCTAATGTGAGTGTTCATGACTCAACTATCAGAAAAAAACTGAGCATGAATGGTGTTCATGGAAGGATAGCCAGGAGGAAACCACTGCTCTCTAAAAAGAACATTGCTGCCCGTCTTAAGTTCGCCAAAGAGCACACAGATGATCCACAAGACTTCTGGAACAATGTTCTCTGGAGAGATGAGTCTAAGGTAGAACTTTTTGGCCTCAATGAGAAACGTTATGTTTGGCGAAAACCAAGCACTGCGTTCGAACAGAAGAACCTCATCCCAACCGTCAAGGATGGTGGTGGGAGTGTGATGGTTTGGGGCTGCTTTGTGCCTCAAGACCTGGACAGCTTGCCATCATTGACAGAACCATGAATTCTGCATTGTATCAGAAGATTCTAGAGGAGAATGTCATGCCATCCGTCCGTGAGCTGAAGCTGAAACAAAAGTCAGTATCCAGCAAGACAATGATCCTAAACATACAAGCAGACCTACAAAAGAATGGCTGCAGAAAAAGAAATTCCGTGTTTTAGAATGGCCTAGTCAAAGTCCGGACATAAACCATGGCAGGACCTGAAGCGAGCTGTACATGCAAGGAAGCCCTCAAATGTCAGCAAGTTGAAGCAGTTCTGTAAGAAGAAATGGGCCAAAGTTCCTCAAAACCGATGAGAGACTGACCAAGTTACAGGAAACGCTTAGTTGAAGTCATTGCTGCTCTGAATCATTTGTGGATAAATATATGTTGAAAAAGTATCATGTGTTTGTTTAATCAGGTTATCTTTATCTATTATTAGGACTTAGATTGATCTAATAACATTTTAGGTTTGAAATATGTGAAAATCCTATGGAGTTCACAAACTTTTTCTAGGCACTGTATCTATCAAGCGAGACTGCTTTGCTTGTATTAAAAGAAACAGTTATAATATTTAAGTCCATGCACTATGCATCAAAACCTTAGTATGCGGAACTGCAAGTTTTAGTACAATGCATGACAATTGCTAGGAGCACACCTCCAAAGTACACAGGCAATCCACTTGTTGCCTAACACTTTATTAGAAGACAATCATGCATAATGAATTCACCCAATCTGTGATTATTTCATTTTATTGCACTCTCAAGGCTGAAATGCCATCTAAATTAGTTTACAGGGTTTTTTCTGTCTATAGCTGAAAAACACTTCTTAAATCAACCAAAATAGGAAGTCTGATATGCCTTATCAAAACATTAAATTCACGCACCACAAACCACCTGCCTATAGATATTTACTTTACGTCTTCGGGTCACGAGCCCCACTTCAGTACTTTTTGTCAGCAGGTTCAAACATACAGCTGTACAAAATTAGGTTAAAATCTACATATTTGTTAGATAATTGTCAAATTCCACAAATATAAATGTTATTATTTTGTTTTTATTTACCGGATTTTTACACAGCATGATACTCGAGTTTTGACCAGCATATACAGTAATAGATTGAGCAATTGTCATTCAAACCTATAATCTGTATGTAAAAAAGAAAAACATGATACTAGTATTTTCTGATTTTGCCTTTGACTTTTCCTGAGTATACCCATACTGAACATTCCCTTATATCTTAATTGTGAGACTATTTATGAACTTTACATAACCCCGCTGTACTAGCTTATTTTGCTAGTCAAATGCCAACATGACGCTTGGAGGGGCTATCACTAAAATATTAGGAATAGATTTTGTTACATACTGTTGGCCTTGTGTGGTATGTTGGCATGTTGTAATTCCTTATGAACACTACACTGTAATTTCCAACAAGTGATCAACAGTTGCAGTTAGCCACTTCTGGCATTGCATGTTCTAAAATCTTTTTTTTTTAAATCAGCCTTACTAAAAATAAAGAGGATTGTCTCGTGTTTTTATACCTCACATATACACCAAATAAATAGTTAATTCACCACTTATATTTGTGATCTAACAAACATTACCACTGGCCAATAATTTGCATACTAAGAGACAGAACAAGTAAATGCCACCGATACCAATTGTAACATGTGCTACAAAACATGTAAAGTTTGCTTCACAAACAATTTTTACTTTGAAACAAATTGGTAGGTAGAGATTACTCATACTTGTCCCATAAATTTAGAGAACAGTATATAATCATGGTGTCAGTTTTGGAAAACTGAGCTTAAATTCTGAAATCGAACCCATTTACAGAAAACAATATTAAACCCCCTTTAATTATGTATAAACTGCTTAATTCTGCATATGTTAAAACAAGACACTAGGTTTAAGTGTTTAACAAATAGCAGGCCAATGAGTAAGAAGACATCAGTGTTGTACAGATGGTTTGCAACACAGAGATATTTTCAGATCATGTACAGGATCTGTAAGTTTGCCAGTCAGTCACCTGCTAGTTAGTCCTTGCCCTGAGGTGATTAATCAAGGCTGTGTGCCTGCTGTTCCCCTGTAAAGCTGCAAAAAGCAACAGTCTGATATTAGCTGTGCCTCAGACACAAACAGAAGTTCTGCAATCCTTCCAACTCCCTCACTCCTCCTTTCACAAAACATTCTCAAAGAAAGAACATGTCACTGTACACAAAGCAAAAGTGGAACTTCTTTCCATCCTTAAGTTGTCAGTCAGGGCTATACTCAACTCAAGACTTATACCACATTGCAAGGTAGACTACAGCACATGTTGATTGTTTTGCTGATATAACTGGTTTCTCCACACTTTTGGGAATGCTGTCAGGTTTGCACCATGACCCTTACAATATTGGCAGCCCTCGGGAACACAACAATCCTAGAGTAATTGGGCAGTGTATACTGTTGGTATACTTTACATAAATTCTGTGAATGTTGAGGCTTCTGACAAGATTTAACACCCCAGTGCCTTAACAGGTTGGGGAAAGCCAAACCACTATTTTTCATTACCCAATATTTAATAACAAACTACAAACATAAAACAATATAGTGTTCTTCTGTAAACATATTACCTGACAATGAAATACAGTTCGTTTTCTACAATACAAAGACATACGCATACAGTGGGGGAATGTAGATTTTAGAAAGCATGTTTGCATTACAAAATGTTCAATACTAACGTAATTGCCATGTATCACATCTATTGAGGGAGCTTTTCAGTTGGCTGACTGCAGTATCTAAATGTTATGTTGAACAGGGCTGGCTTCAAATAAAGCCAGTGTGTGAAAAAAAACAAAGTTTCGGACAAGCTGCCCTCAAGCTGTTATGTCACACAGATGGTCAATGAAGGATTGAAGATCTATCAAGTTTGACGGGTCTCAGAGAGCCTTAAAGAAACAGCATTAACATACAGCACTCGCTAGGACAGCAGCGCCTTTACAAGTAAAACGCAATTTGCCTGCAGAAGGCACCGTGCGATCTACCAAATCAACGCAGACCCAGGTTGCCAATCAACTTAAAAATTGCACAGTAGCACTGACACCTTAATTTAAGGATACTAAACAGTTACGAAGTGCTTCATTTTAAGTGCTTCATGTCAAAAGTTTATCAAAACATAAAGTAATCAAACACAGCTAATAGCACAGCATCCGTGGTGTTCTGCTTTCATTAAATATTTGTTAGACAATTCAAGCAAAACGCAAACACCACTATCAGGACAAACGAGCAACAAATACAGTTACAGCAAAACCAACACACAGTAAATGTAAAAACAAACGTGTTCAGAAAATATTGGAGTAATTTCCCTAACAGAAACAAGAGAAATGTTTATGGAGATCAAAATCAGTGCAATAAATAAATAAATAAAAATGCAGCTTACGGATTCTGATTTTCTTCTTGTCAGTCTTGTAGACTGTACTTTGTAAAATTTCCAGGCGGTTCTGTATTCGGTTTGATTTCTCCCGTACAAATCCGGTTTCTCTCTCAATCTCCAGAAAAATATTGCTGGCATGTCGCGACAAATCAGAGAGCTGTCGCAAGACATTGGTCAAAGTGTTACAGCAAACCTCCTCCAAAGTTGTAAACATTAGTTTTTTCTTAACTTTAACTCGATCCACAAGCACTTTGTCACCCTCACCGCGATCACCTACTATTATTACCCTGTAGTCCTCCTCGTTCAACCTGCTTACCCGCTGGGGTTCCACTGTCCTCTGATGAAAAGGCATTTTCCAGAAACTTTATGAAACGTAATAAATGTGAAATGCAGTCCAATTGTAAGTGCAAGTTGCACAGGTTTATGCAGATTGTAATATAAACACAGTAGGTCCCTCCATGGCTTTTAAAAAAAAAATCTAATAAAAAAGGATGCAAAATGTAGCATTTAGTGTTGTGTAAAAGAAAGTCTGCCAAACTCTGCAGTCAGGAAAGAGTCTCAAACCCAAACTACTGAGACTAGTGCTGCGAGTGAGATGGAAAGCCTGGAACACACACTAACACCTGAGACTGCGGAGGTGGAGCTCTATCACTCAGCTGCGCGCAAGGAATTTTCTCCATGAAGAAAACGCGGATAAATTACCTACAGTTCCAACGAGTTTAAACTGAAGCGGGAGTTGCAGGGTGACTGAAGAAAAAAATTAGTCAGCTGAGTAACTGTAAAACATGTTAAATACATAGGGTTTGAAATAAATGATAATAAGAATGAAAATATCGTATTGGGATGTATTTTTTTTAGTATTTACGTGGAGATGTAGTGGTTTTATTAGTACTAGTAGTAGTGGGGTTGTTGTTGCATCAGACGAAACATTATTAAACTTATGATTAATCATGGTAAAGCAAGGTACATTTATAGCACTGTAAACTGCAGAATTACTGAGCAAAATGTAAAAGGGTAAACATTGAAAGGGAAATTCAATAACAGCAACAACACCACCACTAACATTAAAAAGTACAGTGGGGTTATTTTGGTAGTAGCTAAGGCCATTAGGAAAACAAAAGCAGCTGTCTGAATGCAGTAATGAATCTAAACGAGACACATGCTTTATATTATCATCACATTGCAGTAACTGTTTAATAATATAGAAGTAGAGAAACTAGGTAATGACATGAGGTAAGTGTACACTCTTGCATGCACATGCCCTTTCAATGTAATAATATCAGTACAACCCATTTTTAAGTTGTGTTTATTTAAAAATGTTATGGTACATTAACCCTGACAACTGGACATTATTGTCCTTTCAATGGACTCCATAAATTTACCAGGAAATAATTTTATGCTTTCCAATTTCAGTAAACCCTGTCTTGGCAGTCTACGTTGCAGGAACCCATTTTGGGGGGTAAAATGAAGGACAAATATTGCAACCAGTCGTTGTGTACCAATTTTGTAGTATAATGCACAAATGCTCCAAGATATCTTACAGTGAGGGGAAAAAGGGGACAACAGGGACAGTGCAAATTAATTGCTGTGGCCACATCTGTCAACCAAAAACCCAACCAAAAGAGAGAACACTTCCATTAGTTCTGTTGCAGTGTTTCCCAAACCAGTCCTATGGACCCCCTGTGTCTGCTGGTTTTCATTCCAACTGAGCTCTCAATTACTTAACTAGACCCTTAATTGAACGGATAATGTGATTAATTAGACCCTTTTAATTGTTTTTAGCTTTAACAATTGCATATTTCAAGTTAGCTATATCATTTTAGAAATAACTTGAGCTCTGCAACTGTTTAAGAGCTAAAAACAATTAAGGTTCTAATTAAGCACATTGTCAATTCAATTAAGGGTCTAGTTAAGTAACTGAGAGCTCGGTTAGAATGAAAACAAGCAGAAGCTGTGGGTCCCCAGGACCGGGTTTGGGAGCCACTGTTGGATAAATAAAAGGCAGGTGCCAAATCGCTGAGCCTAACCTAGCTTTTTTTTCTTGGTGTTCTTTGTTTTCCTCATTTACTGCAATTCTCCACATAAACTATTGTATGTTTGTTCTCCCTCATCTTGCTGCTTCTGTGTATTCCATTCAAACATGTTTTTGTTTTTGTATTAACTAACACTCACTAAAGCTCATGCCTGCCACCTACTGTTGCCTACAGTGATTGTGTTATTTATTTATTTATTTTTTACATGTCTGTGACTTTTTACTGTTGAACACTGACTAACAGTACAGCAAGATTTACATATTTTAGAACAACCTATTCTCGAGAAACCCTGAGGGTGTTTAGATGTGCCTGTGTTGCGTGCCTGGCCTGGTGGACACAAAGGGGTCTACTCTGACTTGATGCTGGGGCTGCGCCTTTGTCTGGATCAAGTGATACATTGTTGTAATGTTGTTGGCCGGCAAGGGGCTACTTAAGGGGAGTGAGTCTTGTTGAACAGTTGTAAAAGTTATGTCAACTGAATAAAAGAATTGCACTTTGGACCTGAATCATGTCTGATTGCCTCCTCTATGCCTTCTTCACTCCAGAGTTGCCAGGTCCGCCTATAATAAGCGGGGTTGAGCTAGTTTTTTTTTGAGAGTCGCGGGTTGAAAGATGCATAAACGCCCATACTCTAACATGGGTTATTTGTTTTGCTCTTGTTTTGAATAACGAGGTCGCTATTTTTCTGTCAGAAATTTGACAACCCTGCTTCACTCTGTATAGCTGGTACGCTGCACAAGCGCCGACCACAGAAATTCCCCGTCCCTTCCATTTACACAGGGGTGCAAATTTGGTGCTGTGGCGCTAGATTCCAGATTCCGCTTCAATTCTCTTTATTTCACCGCAAAAGTTAAATATATTTTGTTGATTTTAAAAATCACCATGGTTTGATTAGATGCATATAATTACGGATTTAAGTTACAACCTGATCAGTTGTTGCAGCTAATTGTAAATCTGATCCGTCAATAAAATTAATCAACAATGTGCACAGCTTCCTTTGTAACTATCGAGTGTGGCTGAATTAATTAGCTATTGTTTTGTTAGTATGTCAAAAGTATGGTTGCTGAGGTTTTGCCGTCTTCGGTTTCATATTAATATTTCAATTTTGGTCGTAAGTGGTTATGCATATAAATATACAGCACACGATAGTGTCTAATACCGTTTATCAAACACACACACACACAAAATATATATAGAGAAGGGAGAATCTGAGATCCTACAGGTGCTGAACTTTCAAAACGATTTGCACCGTATAGTTTGTAACTCGCAACTAACAGCACTGTCGGCTGCAAACTGGGTCTGCGTTGTACGTCATGCAACTGGTCGAGTCGATCGGTCAGATGCACATAACAGCAGATCTGCAAGAATCAACGTGACTCGAACGACTTAATGTTGTAGAGATGTTTAGCTTCATGTAAAAGGCGTATGAGGCATGTGTTGTCTCATGCGTGGGTTTTGCTGTTAAAATCCCCATAGAATTTTGGGAGCTGTAGTTTTTTTTTGTTTTTGCTGCAATCTGAGTTTTTTTTTTTTTTTTTTTTTTTTTTTTTTTTTTTGCTAAAGGACTACAACTCCCACCATTGATAAACTGAGGCCGAGCTTGCAAATACGGAAGTGAGATGGGGAGATAGAAAATAAGCAGGTAAAGCCCTCGTGGTAAATGGAAATGTAAGTTAAAAAAATAAAAATTGATGTAAATAAATAGTTTAATGCTTACATAGGTCTATTTAGAAGAATTAAATTAGAGTTGGGTTTGGTCGATGCTGCCATTCCGACATTTCTTTTTTCGCTTATGTTGTTTCTGTCTACGTAGTGAATATATTTTTGTGTGTTAAATATTAATTAATTGCTTTTTGTTTTGGAAGAGGTTGCTGTTAATGTTATTTACATATTGTGTGTGTGGACCTTCGATGGACAAGAAAGGAAATATAATTTTTAGATACCATGGTAAAACTTGAAGAAAGTTCATTTGAGACTGACTCTTCTGTAAACTTACTGACATGCACCAGTGTTTTCTCATGTCCTCTGCATATCCAATACACACTAAAAGGGCAATCCCAAAGGGTCAAGGAATAACAATACGAAGAATATGCTCTAAAGAAAGTGACTATGTAAAACAAAGAATTGTATTAAAAACAAATCTTTAAAAAAAAAAAAAAATGGATACAAAGTTATAGACAGAGTTAAGAAAAGTGGATAAACTAGAGATGATCTATATTGGATCTAGATAAACTAATATTGACACACATATGATATATTATATATATGTATATATAAATATATATTATATATATATATATATAGATATATTATACGGAACGGGACATATACTATTTATATACACCATACAAAAATTATATGCCTTGCCCTGTGTGATGTGCCTGCCTGCGGGAACCGAGATCGCTACATTGGTGACAGAAGTGGATGCAGGTACCCCGGCACGCACTCGTCAGACTGTCTGTAGTCTGGTGAACAAGTCCGGGGCAGACTTGAGGCTGCAGGGGAGAGTGTAGTGTGCACGGGGGAAAGCAGCAGCAGGGCTGGTAGGTAATGTAATCACATACAAAGACATAAGCCTGATGTACACTCCTTGCAAAGGAGCCGGCTCTTTTGTACAACGGTATCGACGCTATGCTTTAGTGTGAGAGAACCCGGGGTTCACGCCCGCCCTCTGCCGGTGTGGAGATTGCTTCGCCCTGTGTGAGGCCCCTGCCAGCGGGAACCGAGATCGCTACAATATACAGGGGTGGAAATAACTTTTTTGTTTGTATAGCAATTCTGCAACTCAAAATATAATTTGAGTAGCAAAACTTGGGATTTGTGTAGCAATTATTTATTATTTTTATTTTATTTTTTGTTTATTCATTGCAGGGCTAGAAATAAGACTCCTAATGCATAGCAGTTTGGTTCAGTCCCAAATGAAGCTGAAAAAAAACAAAACAAGAGTCTGCAGGTCAGAAAACCCAAAATAAGTCCAACTGCTATGCAACGGGAGAATTATTTTGATCCCTGCTGATTGTAATGGCAACAGACTCAGTGATGACACTTTAAAATTTGTTTTAAATTGTCAAACATTTATTTGAATTGTTTCATTTATTACTTGTGTTCATTTTTTTTAAACAACTCAACTTTTTTTTAACTAAGCTGAACTTAATTTTAAGTTACATCACTATACATCACTGCTTGTGGGCAAACCCTTTCCAGGTAAATTTCTGTTTAGACTATTAGCTTCTCACTCATCTGAACTATCAAAGTGTAAAACCTCTGTTGATGGTCTCTTTTGAGGGTTTTTTTGAGACCCAGAAGGCTTTGTAGAAGGTCGCCTAACTGAGAGTGCAAAAAATCTCTCTGACTGAAGTGGGATCAAAATCTTTAGGGTCTGGACCTTCCAATTTTATTCTTAGCAGATGTTCCAGTATCTTTTCCCCTAGCCTGTTTCTCCAGTCAGTTTTAACACACTGAAAATGAACACTCTAATGGGACATTGGTCATTGGGATCACTAGAAGCACTTGCAGAACATATTTTTAATTTGGAAAGTGTGTTTTATACATGCCAATCACCCTCCTCCAGAATTCACCTTTGTCTAGAAGCCCTAGAATCCTAAGCCTGAATTGTTTAAGTTCGTTCCATTCACAAATTACTTCCTTAGCATTTACATGCACACCTAAAAGTTCTGCACACTGATCAAGTAAAGTGCTCGGTTCCTCATTACCAAACACTTGCAATTGCTCTGCATTACTAGGCCATGCTGATTGGTCCAGCAACTTCAAACAGCTCAGAACTGGATGTCTAGTTTTCAGTAATTCATCAAATCTGTCTGTGATACATTTTTTTATTTCGTCTACATACACGTCCTTGTGTGATTTAAAGAATTCAATACCCCTTCTGACATCTCTAAGAGTAACTGCTTTGAATTCCAACTGTCTATTCTCATCTCTCACATTTACCAACAGCAAACGTAGTTCTTTGCATGCAGGTTTATCACCACGACTAAGACTGAGTTGTGCAAGCGTTGCTTCAACACAGGACAGACCGTATGTAAAATCAGCATTGTCGCTTTGTAAATTTAGACATAACCTGGCTAGTAGAGAGAGAATTTCATCAAAGAACATTAAATGCAAAATAAACTTTGCAGATGTTAATGTTTTGAAAAGGGATTTTGAACTTTCCTCTCTGCTTCCAGTTTCAGCTGCATTTTCTATTTGCTGCACTATGACACTGTAAGACCGCGACTGAATTTTAGTTGCTCTGCGTATATGTTCCAGCCATCGTGTACCATGAACATGGCTGGGTTTTTCAACTCCTGTTTCTAAAATGTCAGCTAATTCTTTCAGCGCTCTCTGTTTTTTGGGGCTCCTCTGGAACAGATAGAAGAGGTCTGTCAAAACGTCGATCACTTCAAAGTACATTCCCTTCGTGCATCTTTAACAGCTAGCTCTAGTCTGTAAAACACAAATTAAAACGGCTATGAAGAGTTTCCGAATACCAACATTTGTACTATCTGATCTGTCTTGTCTGAAAAATACATACCAATGATTAAGACAATGAATTGCTACAAGCCACGGATTCTCCTTAGACGAGCAATGAGACCTTTCTTCACACCCAGATTCACTGCAGCACCATTAGCGCACAAGCCAACTAACTTGCTCTCCAACTGCCCTTGTAATCCTAATTCTCTAAATGTTTCGAGAACTGCCCTGTGTAACCCTTCCGCAGCTGCAGATTTTATATCCTTAAGTTTGTAAAATGGTATAGGAAGTCTGATCAGTTACATCATACAGTACTTAATTATTAAACTTAAATATTACACAATCACTTTTATAATCGACTACATTGAAATACATCATTCGATATTGTAATTTTTTAAAAATTAAAGTAAACATACCCCAATAACCTGGTTTTCACACAGCCGTCCGATGCTATATACTTCACAAAAAACAACTCCGTGTTTCCTGTTGCTCCATCAAGCAGCAGAGAGAAAAAATCTGTTTCTTTTAGTTCGTCTACAAGATTTTGCTCCAGAACCTCACCGATTGTCTGGGAAAAAGTTTTGCACCCTTGTCTGTTGCTGTAGGCTGTACCCATATCCACTCCATGTTACTTTTCTAAATCCACAAATTTTTTGAATTTTTCAAAGGGAAGTTCTTCTTTTGCAAGCGTGTAAACTAAGCCAATCAAACGAGAAACTCGCTGCCTGTCCTGCAGCTCAACAGTACGCCATGCACGGCCTAATGGTGTGGTGTTAAATATCTCTTCGGCAGACTGTGGCCTATTCTGTAACTTCCCTGCCCGAATAAGGCAGTCCGTTTTAGAGTGCTTTAAGATGTTGTCCTTTTTTAGAGCACTGCCTTGTATTCCTCTAATAAAAGAATCGTTAAAATTCCACAAGCCCCTTAATGTGCCTTTGTATTTTATGCAAAGTTGACCATATATAGAATCAACATGCTTCCCATCAGCGCTTCTGTACTTCAGCCATAAATTTCCGTCATAGAGTTCCGAAATCCAATTTCTAACAGTACAAACCCGAGGACAATTGCTACTGCTTGCCATTTTCAATTTAAATTGGTGTTTAAAAAAAAAAAAAAAAACAATTCTGTTTTTACTGTTGACGCGTGTCTCTCGTCTCGTCTTTTAAACTGACACGAAGCTCATTGGCAGCGAGGTAAGCGGGAATGGTTGAAGTGCATATCAATTAAACATTTATTCGCCAATCACGAACAAGTATTATGAATTAAATCATTGGCACCCTACTCTTTCAGACATAAGTACCGCTACATTTTCCAAAAGACAAGAAAAAAAGTACTGCTGCATTGTCTACAGTACTGTATTTTACGTGTGTTTCAAAGCAGATAAACTGAAATAGCTGTTTCGCTTTTTAGCAAGTCATACATACATGTGCATCGCATTTATCATGGCAAATTGCGATGCGATACCGTCTATTTCCACCTATATATATATATATATATATATATAATATATATATATATGACAAATGCGTAAGGGAGGCAGCGCCTGTGTTGAAAACTGGAAGAAAATGGATGTGGAAGATGCTAAGGCTGCCCTTCGAATCGGAGCTATTATGGGGCAAGTTCAGCATGGAAGAGGGGGTTTTGGTCTCAGTTCAGCTCCTCCTACATGGCGCAAGGCAACCCCAACGCAACGGAGGAAGCTGGTAGTCAATGAGGTGCAAAAGCAGGAGGAGAGGATCAGGTGTGTAAAGGCAGTTTCCCAGGCCAAGCAGGGAGAATAGATGAGATGGGAGAGTGTGGAACAATGCAAGATTGGTTGGCAAGACCTATGGACAGTGGAACAGAGCAGGATCAGTTTCCTCATCAGATCAGCATATGATGTTCTCCCATAATCACAGAACCTAAACCTCTGGGTGGGTGAGGATCCCTCATGTCCTTTGTGTTCATCACCTGCAACATTACGGCACATTTTGACAGGATGTAAGATGGGTCTTAGCCAAGGACAGTTTACTTGGCGCCATGACCAGGTGCTGCGATGTTTGGCCTTAGCATTGGAAGACAAGCATAACCTGACCAGTAAGTTTCCACCAGTTTCATCAAAGCATTACCCACAAAAGACAATATTCCTCTGTCCAGGAGAGCAACCACCAAGAAAAGGTGTTAAAACCAAGCCTCTCCCAGGACAACTGGAAGCTGCTAGAGACTGGAAGATGTTGGCAGATGTTGGTCAACGGCTTATTTTTCCACCTGAGATTGCCACCACTAACCTTCGACCAGACATTGTCTTGTGGTCTGAATCAGCACGCCTTGTTCATCTGGTAGAGTGAAGTGCCATGGGAAGATGCTGTGGATGAGGCATATGAGAGGAAGAAACTTTGGTATGCTCAACTAGCTGCTGAAGCGGAACAGCGAGGATGGCAAGTCCGAGTTTACCCAGTGGAGGTTTGTTGTCGAGGATTTGTGGCACACTCTACAACCCGGTTTCTCAGAGACGGGTTTGAATTACCGGCCTGGATTTTAAGTGTCTGCAGGAAACTGAGGTACTGTCTCCTGACACCGCGGCTGGATTAGTGCATAAAGTCTGGTTCGATCGTCGACTTACTCTGGCAGTTGTCCGACAACTAACAAAAACATTTTGAGATCCGAAAGGATGAAAACGTATTAGAATATGTGTGCCTCATATAACAAGTTAACAAACTCACTTCAAGATCCGGCTTCGGTCTCCATCACAGCTGTTCTCCTTCCTTAGTGTCATTTGAAACTCCGCCCATCATCACAGTTTGTGCTCAGCCCTCTAGATTCAAGTGAAAGGACACTTTTGATGCAGAAATTCACAATAAACTAATGTGCGATTTATTTTTAATAAGCGAAAAGTGAAATAAATTGAATTAAATTTGGGCCTATATTACACTGTGGATGTATACACAATAAAAGTTTCTGATTTTGTCTTAATTTAAATGTTTTTCAATTATTTAAATCATTTTTCTTCCAACAAATGACAGGTAGCCGTGTTATAAACTGTATAAACCACTTCGGGCCGTGCGGTTCCAATGATATATACCACTTCTGGGGTGGTTAAAGCCTCAGGCCTTATCAACACCTCAGGCATGGTATATAGCATGGGAACTGCACGGCCCCTCATGGTTTGTACCTTACATATAATAATGTTATAACACTATTAAATTGTGAAGTAACTTACAAAAAATAGATGGTGAGTAAGTAGATTCAAGAAAATGCACAGAGTCCTTTTCTTCAATCAGTTGCCAGGTTTATTGAAATATGCAGGGAGTCTGGTCCCAGGTACAGGACAAACAGAATACTCAACATTACAATGTTTACATGACATTAAATACCCTTCTGTATAGATGGTCCACCTCCCCTTTCTCTGACACTTAACCAATGGTCAAGGTACAACACATTATTCTGTTAATTTAGTATGTGTGTGTGTGTGTGTGTGTGTGTGTGTGTGTGTAGTCTAGTGTGACAACCTCTGAACTCAGTGCATTCTTCACACTCCTGGAGAAATAAGGTCCATAAATCTGCCCCTTTGATCCCAGTGGCATTATCTCTTTTGATCTCTCTGAGAACCTCTGGGTCCAATGCCAGTCCCTGGGAGCCTTTTAGCCCCTTTATGCTTTGCATTCCAAAGTCTTAGAGCCTGACCCCTTCTGGTCCACAGCATTGTTATCTTTTTAGCTTGCAGTCAATGCTGGGCAAGAAACTTGTAGACGCAATGTCTCTATCAACTGTAAGCAGTACATGCAATTTGAACCAAACAGTCTGCTATCTGCAATATTAGTCTCTTTTCAGAAAAAAACACCAGTATAGCTCTGCCAGTCCACATGCGTAGCAACCTGCTAATCAATTCTCAATCCATGTTTTCCAACAAATTGTATTACTATGAAAGAACAGTTACAACCTGTCCATGTTCACTTTTAAAAATAAAAAAATATAGTGCTCTATTAACATGTGGCTAGATGTGGATGCTAATCCATTATCATGCTTTAACATGCTTGAGTTTAATTGTATTTGTTCTTGATAGGATTAGCTATTTGTTTTTCTGTCTGAACTCAGCCAGAGTGTGCTACCGTTTTCCAAGTTTAGTTGGATTGTTGGCTTTCTTAATTTCTCATGCTTGTTGTGTAATTGCTTGGTGTGTAAGCAACACCAGCTGGTCAGTTGTGCCTTTGTTTCAAGGCAGGTGGGAGCTGTGCAATAACAGAGTGACCAAATGGAGGAGGAGAAGAAGTTAAAAAGAAAAAGCCCCAAGACCTCCACCAGCCAGGCAGCTCCTACTGGCAATAGTAAGAAAAATGCTATGCCTGCCAGCAGAAGCACTGCCTTCACCAGTATGGGAGCACAGACATCAAGTCAAAAAAGAAAATTTAAAAGGTACAGTAATACATTTTCTTTTGATTTCGTCTATGAGCTTGTTAAACGTTAGTGTGTGGAAATGCTGTTCTATGGGGATACAAGCTATCATAGTTTCAGTAAAGTGTTATATAAACTCTGGCGTCTTATACATTGTTATACAGTTTATTATGTTGATAGGTATTTTTATGCAAAGGGATAGTAAGACCCAGTGCTCCAGATACAGTTTTGGGTGTGGGAATAACTTACTCTCTAATTTTTTACACTGAGAGAGTAAAATGTATTTTCTGGGGGTAAAAACACAACTTGACCTTGAAGTCATAAGTCATCTCGATAGGCATTAAAAAAGAATCTTCCATTTTAACTGCAGTGTTACTTCGAACTACTGTACAACAATGTGCGTGTTCTACAAGGTTCTTTATCGGCTCAGTATCGCGCTCACTCTGCAAATTATTTACGTTATTTATATTTTATATTATTTTCTTAGTTAACATGTTAAAACTTCAGTATGAAGCCGTACAAATAAATAGGGAAATGCATTAATAAAGTTATAAAACAGTTCCGTTTTAATATTATAGGCACCTTTTGTTAGCATTTGCCACTGACAGTGGTTCCAGTTGGATTTGTAGCTGGATTGGAGTGTTTACGCTTCAACCTGTGTAGCTTCAAATGTGTCTTATTCTTACTGCGGTTGGCTGCAAAGACAACAGGGCTAGCCAGAAGTTGGATAATGTTTGTTGGGTTGTTTTTTCTAGTGTACAGTTTCCTAGTAACTGAAGACACTGTATTCTGGGAGTTATAGTTGTTAGTGGAAATTTTAGGGGAGGCAGACGAGCTGTGCAGCAAAATCACTATGCATATTTTTACATATTAAATTAAAATTAAGTGCATATTTTGGATTTGTCAGCACGTGAAAACAGCAGGTATTCAGCTTATTTGGACCGCTGGTAAGACCTATTATGTGTTTGTTTAGGGGCATGAGAGAGAAAACACAATCCCAGGGTGCAGCACGAAAAAACACCCAATCTGCACCGATCCAGCACTCCTTTCTGACTGACGTGTCTGACGTTCAAGAGATGGAAAAGGGCTTGCTCAGTCTCCTCAATGACTTCCACTCTGGCAAACTCCAGGCCTTTGGTAAACAGAATGGACTTGGTTATTTAACTTTGAACATGTCCGGTAATGTTGCAAATCAGTCCCAAGGTTATTGCAATTGCATCTTGTAGTATTGTTTTTACTCTCTCCCTCCCCTCTATAGGTAACGAGTGTTCAATCGATCAGATGGAGCATGTGCAGGAGATGCAGGAGAAGCTAGCTCGATTGAACTTTGATCTCTACGGGGAAGTTGAGGAGTTGCCAGAGGACCAAAGAAAGGGGGCCAGTGACTCTAATCTGGACAAGTTGATGTCAAATGTTAGTTTGCGTGTAAAAACTTTTTGCATACTGTGTGCATTTACAGGGGTCGGACATAATCAGAAACCTGACATCGGTTGCATTGACTTTTCTGTGAGTATAGTAATTTAAGCTTTGTTGTGCATTACATACTTTTGTCATTAACACGGGTTTGTTTCTTTTTCAGCTGGAGGAACTCAGTTCATCAATGTATCCTTTGTAAATTGTGTGTTTCTGATCCTGCGTTGAATGCATAGGAGTATGTTCAATCAATATGATGGCTGTATGCTAAGGTAGAGAGTTAGGTAAGAAAACCATTACATATTTTTTTTAATTAAAATTCAGACTCTTCCTAGAACACAAATTCTACCTACATAAAATACAAACTTTTCTGTAAATATTAATGCTATTAAAATTATATAAATACAATTTTATTGAACTACCTAGTTTCATTTAAACAGCTGTTCAGTTAACTGATTTCTTCTGTCGCAGATCTTTGTTTGAATTGGGTGAAATCCTTAACAGGTTATTTTGTTAGACAAAATTTAAACCTGGCTGATTTTCAGGAAGTGCCCCGGACCTCCAGCATCTGAATTTACGGACACAAAGTTTGTACTGAACATAATCCTGGGAGAAAGATCACCTCAGTAATCTATCACATCAGCACCAACTCATCTGATTAAGAGCATGTGCAGTATATGGCACACTTTCCAAAATTTCAGGTTAAGGCTGTAGCTAAATAAACAGACTAAATACTACAGTATGTTTTAAAATGTAAACATATTTAATCCTGTATTGAATTTAGCATTTTTATCATAATGCAATTCATTTATCAAAACTTTCAGTTCGTTATTCATCTCTGTGCATCCATTACTATGAACACAAGATATGTATAAATTAAGGTTGTCAATTAATCAGTTAACTTCTGCGTGAATTTCTTTGGAGATTAATTTTTTTTAACGTGTGTTAATCACACTCCTGTTTTGACCCTCTTAGCATTCACACCCTGAAGCACCATTTTAATAATATACTCAAGTGCATGCAAAACAATGAATGCAGTCAGCGTTTGCTTAGAAATTTAGTCATATAACTGCATTATGGAGCAATGTATAATAGTGTTTACAGTTAAGGAGAATAAAACCGTTAATGAATGCTTTTGTTTTGTTTAGACAATTTTAAGTTCTGTTGTGATTTTAGCAGTTGGTTCAAACAACAGGTTATTTTTATGCTGGGTTGTTTTTTGGAAATAATAATAATAATACAGCAGCAGTACAAATTTCCATTGTATAGTGCTCCATTCCAGGGTGTTTTACAAAATAAATGCAAAAAGCCTGAGTCTAATATGTAATCCAGCTACAAATAAACAGACCCAAACAAATACATTTTTGAACAGGATTTAAGACTCAATTGTGCTAGCGTTCCTGATATCAATCGGGAGCAATTTCCAAAGATGAGGGCAACTAAATGCCCTATCTCCGACAGAGTTCAAACTAATTATAGGGACTCTAAGAATATTAGCATTTTCTGATCTCGGGGAACGACCAGGGACAGGGACATGGGAGAAGACAAGTGGGGTCCAAGACAATGCAAGACATTATAGGAGGTAATAATAAGAACTTAAAATAATAATAATACAATAATAGCATCAGTAGTAAAACAAACGAATGAGATGCATGCAGTAATTCTATCAATTAAATATGCAATTAAAACCAAGATTAACTAAGATTCAAATGTGTTTCTAATCGCTTGACAGCCTTAGTAGAAATACTAAAAATAAACCTCACAAGACATTGATAAATACTTCCCATCAACATTTATCAAAAAATGTACTACAAATGTTCTTTTTTAGCATTTCTTCTTTTTATTCTCTTTTGCTAAGTACCTGTGAAGTGTGCCTTTTAACATGCATGTTCTTATTTTATGCACAATGACTTTGGACAATCTTTTATCTTTTGTTTAAGTTTGATTTCATCCAATCTGCACCTGTGGTATACTAGAGTGCCAAGAATATTAAAGTGTGTACTGTGTAAAATAACACCCATTTGTTTCAGTTTTTCTTAATGTGATTGTGGCAGAGCAAAGCTCTGCCCTTTTTAAATTGGCAGGGATGGGGTTAATTTCTCCTACCTGCCTGGGTTTATTATGTTCAGGTGGCTGGGGTTGATTAGTTGATTAGGTTAATTAACGATCAATCAGCGCCCAGCCACCTGACATAAAAGGAGGCCCCTAAATTTATCTAGCTTCCTTTCAATTGTCCCACTTAACCTTTCCAATGCAAAACAGAGATCCGTTTTTACCATGTCCCATGCAGTTTTCTCACAAGCTCTTGGCCATTTATCTCCAGGCTTGTGCCCTTTGAGGTTCTTTTCTCTCTTGAGCTGGTTTGTCTGACCAAGTTCATAAGGATCATTAGGTTCATCACTAGCTGTATCCAAGCAAGTCCTCCTCACGTCTATGCCAAGATATCCTGCAAACTGTAGTTTTCTTCCTGTGGCTGGATTTTTTTCGATTGACTTCCTAAGTACTGATCAATACTCGGCCCTTGTCCCTTCTCCCTCAAACATTTCATTCTCCCTTGATGAATTTTCAAACCCCTGACCATTGTCGCCTTGCTCCAGCCGCAGACCGTTGAAATAGAGGCTATTAGGGATGCTTAATTAGAATAAAGGACATGAATTTATGCTCCAAGGTATTTAGGTTCTTCTTCCAGTTCAAATACAATTTTAACTTCTGCCTGTATTACAGTAAAAACTAGGTTTTAACTTGTGTGCATGGGTGTTTCATGCAGGTTTACTAGGGACTGGTTCACAGGGGTCATTCCCATTACCAAACTGGACTTCACTACAGTTCTGCCACACGTCATATCCCTATACATTTTTCCTCAATTCCAAAGGGCTGTGCATTGCCACCCAAGTGAGATGGCACTGGAAGTTCTTCATATGATTTACTCTGCTGGATTTCTCAGCATAAAGCAGTATTAGTAATGTATTCCCCTTTTAAAGTGTATTTGGTTACATTGATTCTCAAGAAGTAAAATCTGAGGCAACTGCATAATAACTGACTGTAGCAACATAACCAGGTGTTAGTCACTCGGTGCTCAGTGCCCTAATCTGTAGTGGATTGTATTAAAGTGCTTTAAAGCCAAGCTTGACCAGTGGGATAAAGAATTCTTTCTTACCCAAGTGTGAAAATAATACACATTTTTCATACTCTCCTATTAGAAATGTTAAACAAGCTTTCCAATTAATGTTTTTGCCAGCATATAATGGCCCGGATTTTGTGTTTAAGGGGCATGAATTATGTAAATGTATATATTTGTTGAGTAAAATAAAAAATATAAAACAGTTGTAATTACCGATAGTGCTATTTTAACACCATATTTTACCCTTACTAATTTTAAATAAGTCATTCCTTTTCATTACAGCACAGTGGAAAGTAGGGCCCATTGTTCCTAACATTGTACATTTAAATTCCTAGACATTTCCCTCCTTTCTATTTTACTTGTCATCATCAGTCTGTTAATAGTTGGGTATAAGTCAGTTAGATTTGTTTAGCAGGAAGTGGATCAGACAGAGCGAGCTAGAATAAGAATTTGAGAGTATCAGAACACAAAAGTTAGTGGTGCTTAAGTGTTTGAAGGTTCTGTTGGGCATATCCCTTGTCATATACTCATAGCAGTTGTAAAAGTTGATCAGATTTCTAAAAAGGGGACTGTACAAAAAATAAATAGCCACCAACATTGACTCAAATGTGTGTGCCAAACAGCAGGCTTGTGTTCAATCTGTGTTAGGAATGCAATCTGATAAGCACAGCTTAGACATAAGCCATGGCCTTCTGATCCAAGGATCAGCACATGAGAGCTACCCTGTGTTTAGAAAAGACTGGTGGTAAAGGCGTGAATTTAATACAATGTATTTATACTGTATAGCAACTTGTTCATGCTCTGCTAGCATATTATAAAGAAGTATTCAATCAAATTAACTGGTAGTTCCAGACACAGGTCAGCATTGTTGTACAAGTCATTAATATTACAGCTGTGTGTGATCAGTCCTTTTTTTTGCACTTGAATCAAAAAAGATATATATATTCTAGTATTAGTCAGGACAGACTTTCCTAAAGGATTTTCAAGCTGAATCAAAGACTGCCCAGCATATAGTTTTTAGACATCAGTTTAATTAGCTTTCATGTATGCAGTTATTATAGCGTAAAAAAGGAGTTTTTTAACTTGATGTCTCATTTTACCTTGACTAAATGTGTTGACGTCATTAAGGTGTGTGCAGAAAATATCTAGCAAATCTGAATCTGTAGGAAGATATTCTAAAACCGTCCACCAAAGAAAACTCTTATCTTGGTATCATCCATGGTTCCAGTTTACGAGGTACAGGGTTGTAACGCAATGTATTCAGAATACATTATTATATGTTTTCATCTCTCTCTAGCTCCCAAACTAATTTTCTATCTACAGTCAGTACTCGGATATACAATACCCAGATACACGTCAGTCGCGTTTTACCGTCCTTCTGTTAAGAATAAAATCAATTGTTGTGACAATGCAGGGGTATATTTGCCACATGCAGACTTCACTTATTTTTCTGTAAAACAGCACTCCCAAAGCAATGGATGTATATTTATTTATTTTCACACAAACAAAATAAACAAAACAAACTGGAGGTAGGTTTTGGAGTGCTAACTAAAGTAGCCACAATCCCTCACTACCAGGCTGGACGCCTAAGCCGCTTACCAGTCACAAACACTTATACACAAGTGTAACTAACACCATACCCTTTTCTCTTTGTTCCCAGTCCACACACAAACACTGTCTCCAACCCCCAAGCACCAGAACACTTTATTAATCAGCTCAATAAATTGAGGCTGATTAGCCTTTTCTCATTATCTTTAATTAAATAATAAATTAACCAATATAGGAGACCTTTAACAAGATGGCCTCCTGGTAACTTCAGTTTTACCAAGATGGTAAAGTGTCATCTCCTAATCTCCAAGGTCCTAAAGCCTCCATAGACTTGATAAGAGTCCACTCCATCACTATATATATATATATATATATATATATATGTGTGTGTGTGTGTGTGTGTGTGTGTGTGTGTGTGTGTGTGTGTGTGTGTGTGTGTGTTACGGCCAAATTTGAAGTCGGCCAAAGATGTCAATAACCAGACATGTCAGATCCTAACAGCACCAATTTTGTCGGTCAATGTCATCATAAAGATCCAAATAACAAGACTGCCCGGGCAAAGACTAGGTGGTCAATGTTGAAACAATTGGAAATACAACTACTAAAATATACTGGAGGTAAAATAAATAAATAAATCAGCAACCCCTGTATATTTTTGAATATTTCATTGCTTTATTCAACAACACGTATTCCATTTTTAAGAGAAGCAACTATACAGATTTAAATCAACAACAATTCAGATGTCATTTTAAAAACTAGCGACATCAATTTATAACAAACAGCGCTATAAATCAAATACATTCTCAATTATTATTTCTAAATAAGAGAAGACCAATAACAGAGAGATACAATATATACCTCACTGAAAATAGAACTGCTAACAGCAAAAATGAAACAGGAAAATGTATTAAACTCAAAAGACTATTTATTTACACAATATTGGCAAATGCTCAGAATGAAAAGAAAGGACAGTAACAAAAATATGTATATGCTTTGAAACACAAAACCAGTAAAACAGTAATAATGAAAGGGGTTATTAAGAGGAGAGCTATAAAAAGGCAGCTCTAGAGTAAGACAAAGGGAGTGAGGGAGGAGGGATCAGGAGTCAGGTTGAAGCCTGGAGTAAGATGGAGCAAGAAGACTGAAGCGAGACTGGGGAGGCAGGCAGCCTGCTGCCAGCAGCAGAGAGGCAGTATTGGGATGGGAAATGTAGGCAAGCAGCCGCAGGAAGCCCACAACATGCTACACACCAAGAACCAGAGAAGAGAACGTACAGCCAGAAAAGGACGATTGCACGATTCATGCATTGAACATTTCACAGATAAACTGTTTAATTACACTGCTAAATGCCAGTGTTTACCTAGCTGAGAAGTAATCCGTGCTGAGCTTGGTGTGTTGTGTTTTTCAGCAATCCTCCTTGTGTGTGCTGCCAAAGTCCAGGGGAGGAGATAAGCCCTTGGGAGATCTGCAGGGAAAGCAGGAGCGGGGTGTTGTACCTCAAAGCTGGGCTATAAGCTGCATAAGTTAAGTACTAGTGTTTTGCTGGAAAGCAATTGTGTGTTTAACTGAGGCTATAGCCAACTTGCGGTGTAACCAGTATTTACAGATCAGAGCCTATCCTGAAGGCGACAAGGTGGAATGAAGGCGGAGGGGCAGTCGAGTATTGAGGATTGCCAGATTGCATCAGGAGGAATCTCTGCGGGTACCACCGAAGAGTGAGATGATGGTGTGGGCCAAAGTGAAGGGGTCGGTGATTGTGCCTTAGGGACAAGATGTTGTGAGTGGACAGCTTGGAAATACAGGAGAAGGAGGTCATGTTGTCGACTGAACAACCTGGGATAATCCGAGTAAAGGTGCAGCAAGTGAGCCTGTCCATACTGACGGAGGCCCTGATGGTGGATTTGCAAGGAGTAGGATTGGACCCTCAGCAGCATCATCGTTTGGCCATCTTGCTTAGGAAGTGGGAGGATGTGTTCTCCAATCGCAAGATGGACTACGAGAGAACTAATATTGTAATGCATCAAATCCCCACTGCTATGGCCCCTCCTATCAGAGAACGGTTCCAAACCATTCCCCCTCTACTCTATTAACTTCGGACCTTAATCGCTGAGATGTTGGAAGGTGATGTTGTGCGGGAAAGTGCGAGTCCATAGGCTGTTTCAGTGGTCCTGGTGAAAAGGAAAGATGGTTCCTGGCGCTTTTGCATGGATTACAGGAAGCTGAATTCTGTCACCAATAAGGATGCATATCCTCTGCCCCGCATTGAGGAATCTCTTACCTGCCTGAAGCAGGCTTGATGGTACTCCATGTTGGACCTGGCAAGTGGTTACTGGCAAGTGGAAGTGGACAACAAGGACTGGGAGAAAAATGCATTCTCGACTCCACTAGGCCTATACGAATTTGAGCGCATGGTTATGCAATGCCCCCGCTACTTTCCAGTGACTGATGCAGCGCTGTCTCAGAGGTCAAGTAAGTGAATCTTTGCTGATTTATTTGGATAATGTAATTGTCTATTCACCCGATTTCAAGTGTCATATACAGTGGCTCTCAAAAGTATTCACCCCCCTTGGACTTTTCCATATTTTATTGTGTTACAAAATTGATTTAATTAGGAGTTTTTGCCACTGATCAACACAAAAAAAGTCCATAATGTCAAAGTGAAAAATAAAATCTACAAATTGTTCCAAATTAATTACAAATACAAAACTGAAAATAGTTGATTTCATAAGTATTCACCCCCTTTACTATGACACACCTAAATAAGCTCTGGTGCAACCAATTGTCTTTAGAAGTCACATAATTAGTTAAATGGAATCAACCTGTGTGCAATTAAGGTGTTTCATATGATTTCAGGTTAAATACATCTGTCTCTGGGAGGTCCCACAATTGGTTAGTACATTTCCTAACAAAAACTACGTCATGAAGATGAAGGAAAATCCGGAATAAGGTTCTTCAAAAGCACCAATCAGGGGTAGGATTTAAGAACATTTCCAAGGCATTGAATATCCCCTGGAGCACAGTAAAGTCCATTATTAAGAAATGGAGAGAATATGGCACAACTGTGAATCTGTCTAGAACAGGCCATCCTCAAAAAACGAGTATCCAGGCGAGAAGGGCGAGGCCCCCAAGAGGTCTATGGCAACCCTAAGGAGTTACAGTCTTCCAAGGCTGAACTGGGAGACACTGTACATGCATCAACAATAGCCCAGGTGCTTCACAAAACTGGCCTTTATGGGAGAGTAGCAAAAAGAAAGCCATTGTTGAAAAAAACTCACCAAATCTCAGCTAGAGTTTGCCAGAAGGCATGTGGGAGACTGAAAGTGGAAGAAGATTCTATGGTCTGATGAGACCAAAATAGAGCTTTTTGGCCTCGACGTTAAGCGCTATGTTTGGTGCAAGCCTTACACCATACTTTATCCTCAGAACACCATTCCTACAGTGAAGCATGGTGGTGGAAGCATCATGCTAAGGGGATGCTTCTCTGCATGAGGGCCTGGAACGCTTGTGAAGATAGAGCGCAAAATGGATGCAGCAAAGTACAGAGACATCCTGGAGCTAAACCTGCTGAAGTCTGCGAGAGACCTGGGACTTGGGAGAAGATTCATCTTCCAGCAGGACAATGACCCCAAACATACAGCCAAAGCCACACCGGAATGACTTAAAAACAAAAATGTCAATGTCCTGGAGTGGCCCAGTCAAAGCCCAGACCTCAATCCAACTGAGAATATGTGGAAAGAGTTTAAAATTGCTGTTCACCAAAGGTCCCCATCCAACTTGACGGAGCTTGAGCAATTTTGCAAAGAAGAATGGGCAAAAATTGCAGTCCCAGATGTGCAAAGCTGGTAGAGACTTATCCAAATAGACTCATGGCTGTAATTGCTGCCAAAGGTGCCTCTACCAAATATTGACTCAAGGGGGTGAATACTTATGCAATCAATTATTTTTTGTTTTGTATTTGTAATTAATTTAGAACAATTTGTAGATTTTATTTTTCACTTTGACATTATGGACTTTTTTTTGCATTGATTAGTGGCAAAAACTCCTAATTAAATCCATTTTGATTCCATATTGTAACACAATAAAATGTGGAAAAGTCCAAGGGGGGGTGAATAGTTTTGAGAGCCACTATAGCTCTGAAAGGGGGGCCCGGCGTTTCAGTTGTCATTGCACTTGTCTACCTGGGCCATCCAATATATCGAGTGAAGCCTGAAGGAGAAGAGGGACCAGGAACAGACTATTTACAGTCGAAACTTGTGAATCTGTACCTTCTCATCTTTCTGGGTAACTGCCACCGCTACCCCAGGTCCATCCACTGTGAATCTCCCAAATTGGGCAGGGTGGGAATGGGCTATGTAGTGATATTTAGTTATAGCACCCCCGGATATGGCAACACCCTTCTCATGAAGGTAACCCCGGGAGGCAAGGCCCTCACCTGGCCCTGTCAGAAAGTTTATACCCAAAATCCCTGAATCCCCCATGGAATTCCATAGGGTTTTCCCGATGGTCCCACCAATCTGTGTTTTTACTTGCATTTGTGAGACAACATGGTTCTTATGAGAGTGTGATGCTCGAAGGTACAGTAGGTGTTGCTGTGATAGTAAGTAGCAGATACAGTGAACGGCATGAATGAAACAAAATGTACAACAATATTAGCTAAAATGAAGTGAAACTGTGTGTGTTGGCTGCTGTCGCCTGTTTTGCAAGCATCAATCTTTCCCATCTCTAGTGCCAATAATTGTCATTAGTAATTTTTTTTTTTTAAGTACACAATTTATATACACATTTCATACCTTATTGTAGTAGGTCTAAAAAAGTAAAGAGAATTAATGATCAGATGAAGCCCAGGTGAGACCAACGCTGTCTAATTACTGGCAACATATACAGGTAGCATGCCACACCTCTCAAAGAGGACGCAGATAACTTGTTTTCACGAACCACCAGCACCGTGCTACCATTGTTCTGTCACTGTTATGAAAGTGTGCCACAATGTTTCCACGATTTTTGTAAAAACCCATACCGTGCCAACATCCTTTCATACCTGATACTTGCAAGGCACGGTAGCTGCCCAGAGCCGGGGGGGGGGGGGGGGGGGTGTACATGAATGTGTAACGAAATGGAAAAAAATGTCGGTAAGCAAACAAAGAACTCTGTGGAAGGATTTTAAAATTAAAAAGTTGATAATAACATGTTGAGAATATAACATCCAAAAGCAACTGAATACTGCCTTTAGGAACATAAAATTGTCACTTTATCTCACTAGCCTATCGGAATAGAAATACATGTTTCCAGGTGGTGTGAAGAAGAATAAAAGCTTTTTGGCCATTCACAAGGCTTATATTGAAATGGAAGAGATATAGGGAAAGTTACAGATTTGCAGCAGCTGAAAACCAGCAATTATTTGTATTTGTTTTAATAATAGCAGAAAAGTTTGCTATCTTGCAGTACTGTCCCTAGGAATATTGCGCCAATTGTTGTTTTTGTTAGGGTTTCCTTTTTTTATATTGTTTTGTATTGCTATTTTAATTCTCCCATTTTATCATTTTTGAAAGTACACAGTTTTATCTGTTTGTTTTTAATGACACAATAAATATATTGGTTGTTTATAACTTATTGTGGGTGTGATCATCTGTGAATACAAATAACTAAAGTTACTACTGTTACGTGCTGGATGATCTATGTTATTTAATGCAAGAGGTAAAGGTTGGAAACTTTGTAAACAGTAA
The DNA here is from genome assembly GCF_017654505.1 of Polyodon spathula. Lineage (NCBI taxonomy): Eukaryota > Metazoa > Chordata > Actinopteri > Acipenseriformes > Polyodontidae > Polyodon > Polyodon spathula. The sequence goes on along the minus strand of NC_054538.1, from coordinate 35,346,666 downwards.
ATTGGCCCGCGGCAGTCTGAGAGCACAGGGGAAGGAGGTGGCTGTTATCAAGGCCCCCCCTCCCCGCAGATCGCTTCACTTGCATTCTCAGGTTTTGTGCTCAGTAAAGCACCCTGGGGCTGATTCACTTCCATAGCTGGATTTGTCCGGTTTTGGAAAAATGGAAAGTTGGCAACCATTACCATTAAATAGCGTACATAATTTATCGAGATTACTCATGACTTCAAGGTAATGTTGCATTTTAACCCCTGAAAATACATTTTACTCTCTGTGTTAAAATTAGAGGGTAATTTACTCCCAGAACTAAAACCTTATCATGAGTGCTGTTTCTAGGTTTTTATATTTTTATTTTAATTCACTTGAAAGAGAAGGCACAGTCTTTTTTAAACTTTTTGTTTTCATCTTGTGCTTCACGTTTGTTTTTGCAATGATGAAACACAATGTTTGGGTCTCCTAACACAGAAACATACAGAAGTTATATAATTCTATAGTTTGGCAGGGAAAGAACTCATGTTGAAACAAGTCGACAAAAAAGGCAGACTAAAATCTCATAAACCAAATGAAGAACTCTAAAACCAACAAAATGTGTAATAATTATATTTTGTGTAGTTATGTGTTTGTTTGTGGGTATGGGTATAGGGGTCAGCTAAAATGTGCTCCAGACCTTCACCTTGATGTAACTAAGAATTTCAGACCTTCACAATAACTGACTATCCTGATCTAAGCTATCCAATATTTTCCAAGAACAATCTGTTAAAAGCTGGACGATGTCTCCTGAGCTTGTTGTGCTCTGGCTACTTGGTTGAAGAACATATATACTAATTTGCTAATTGGCATTCTTCTTTTGATACTTTTCACTGCCATCACATAAGGTGTTGGTATGTCATTCGAGCTGACTGGAAAAGCCGTAAAGCAATAAAAAAAGATACTGTAGTAATGTCGATCCAAAATCAGATTTCGTGTCAAAATGTGATTTGTTTTACTGACTGGCCTTAAATGCAGTTTAATGTGGCTTACTTCTTTCTCAATCACCAATAAAGCAAACGTAGTGAGCTTTCCTTTCTTTGCTGTTGATCAGAGATGGTTTTTGACACGCTTCGTTACAGAAAATGTTCTTTCTCCAGGGTCGGGGATTTCAGTGGTTTAGTTCAGCACCGATTTGTAAAAATATTTCTAATGCCCCCCTTTGCCACTTGCATTCCTCTTCTTCCTGTTTCTCATGTTTATACTCTGCGAAAGAGACATTGTTTGCTGTATTCAAGCAAAATCGAACTGACTGACCTTGAATTCACTTGTGTCATCGTGAAAGTGAGCGAGACAGTAAGTTCTGGGTCAGCCTGTTTTATTTTGTGTGAGATACACTGCCTCGGTTAAAATGTCAGTGAGTGAAATTCTTCCAGTTTGCGCGCAATTCTACGGAAGCTTATTAGCACCACGGAAAATACAAGATTTAATGCATTATTTCACAGTAATGTTGGATCATTGTAGCTGCATACAATACAATAGTCTCAGTAGGAGTGTCTCTATCACGGATAGCTTAGAATTCTGTTTTTTATTTTTCAAATTTTGCAGGTTTTTGGAACAACTCTTTTCTGATAAACAGACAGCCATAAATGACACACGAAGACTTCATCAAGAAATACTTTGAGCTTGGGTTAGGACAAAAGCAAATTTTGTCTTGTTGGCCCATAACCTTGGTATAATTCTAAGCCGTCGGACTTTGCAGTCTGTTTATCAACAAGAGATAACGTAAATTTATTTTGTACATAATCACCTCAAAACCTGCATTAGTTTCCTGCATTTGGTGAAACTGGTGATCATTACATATCACTATTAAAATGAATGAAATCTTACCTGGTTACATCAACTCATCTGCATCAAATCAAACTTCCGACCTGCGCACATCCATGATACAGACACTCCAACTGAGACTATTATTAAGAAATAAGTTATCTTGCAATAACTCAATAAATATTGTTTTTCTCTGTGGCACTAATACGCTTCCATACATTCTTATCTGTTAAAACAAACTTTTTGTTTTGGGTCCTCCCATGACTTTGGGCCCCATCTGTATGTATCAGATCATTCTCTGCAGCTGCAGCAGACATAAAAAAATTCTATGCAGTGTGAGATCTATTGGTTTCTATTGTGGTTTGATTCAGAAAAATGATTTCTGAAACAGTATAGTTAAGATTTGTGGTGGATCTGGAGCAAAACAGGAGGACAGAATATTTGTATTGAGATATCTAAAGTTGTTTCTGAAATAATTTCTACAATATCAAGTATGTGAGGTTTGTTTCTACAATATTCATCTTCCTCTTAGTTTGGAGCGAGTGGCTTGGAAAACCTGAAGCAGTCTCCGTGTGTCAAATACTTCATTGAAGCAAAACTGCAGTCCCGGTGCAGGCTGGTGGATGTTCTGGGGAAAGCTCTGAAGACCAACAGGAAACACATGAAACCTTATCTCCAAGAACTGCAGGAGGAAGTGTGTGGAAGAATTATTGGTAAGACTGCACTGCAACCCAAACCTCCAAAACTCTCGAGTGGTAGTAACTAGGATAAAATACTACAAAGCACCAGGGGCTAGGTGATGCAGCAGGGTAAATCATAAGTCTTCACGTGAATTCAGATCAGGTCACAAAATAAATGTAATATGGTGGTCTCAGCTAATTCAGTGGACATTAGTCCACATCACAGAACCACCAGTGACCTTGCTTTTATTGAAATAGCAACAAAATCATTCTTATTGTACTCCTCTAAGTAGCACCTCAAAGAAATCTAAAGATCTTTAGATTTAGATTCCCAGGTACTATAAATTAAAAGAATGATGGAATCATGGCATTTTACTGCAGTAACTGATTAGTCAGGAATTCAACCACAGCAAAGTGTGCAATATAAAAACAATTCTCCAAAATCTGCAGCACCACAGTTTGAAACAAACTGCCTACATTTGAGATCCCTGAGACAAGAATGTAATAACAAAGCTTCCAAACTGCAAGGACTAGCCCTGGCAGAATACCCAGGAAGCATTTTACTGACTGCCTGGGGAAGAAGGTGGTAATTTATACCTCCTTTCCTGCCAGATAGTGATTAAGGCCAAAGGGTGCTAGTTCTGTTAAAGCAAGGATTAGCAAAAATTTAGTATGAAATGTTACTCTTTTGAATCAAATACAAATAAGCTGGAGATACCATTTTACAAAATTTATGATAGGTGTAGTCTGTGATGAATTTCCTGAGTTTTAAGTGGTAGTTGCCAGCTGTTTAAAGCACTGTATTTTTCATCCTTAGATGTTAACCAGTGGTCTCTCACGAAAGCTACAGGATACCCCGTCTCACAGTTATGGCGTTTTAACTGTGGTCTTTGCACACAGGGCAGTTTATGTTTGATTCAATGGGCTTGGCAGAGGTGCAGACAAACCAGGATACTGATCAAGCTCTAACTTTTCCAGTTTCCTGGTTCAGAAGCTTAATCAGTGCAGGATATAGCATGTTCCATTCTTTACTCAGCCCTCTACAAGAAGAATGATAGGTTAAGAATGATAGCCTCCATGTCAGTGCATCTGAGATCCAGGAACTCACTAATCTTGAATCGGTATCAAGGACTACAGAATTGAGTGAACTGGTGCACAATGCAATGTGTAAGTGTAGTGATTTCGGACACGATGGAAACAATAGTAATATTTTATTTATAGTAAATATATTCAGACTATAATGTGTGTTCCATTCTTCAGCTTGGGACTGTTTGAGAATGTGCAAGACTTAAATCACTATCACAGGAAAATGTATTCTGGCTTCATAGACTCAAATTAGCATTAAGCTTGGACTATCTAATCAGTCCATTAATTTATGGCTAGTTTCACAGACCCATTTTAGTACTAATGTTGACTACCTAATTTTGCTTTTCATACAATATATAGCCCAATAAGGCTTTGAAAGAGTTTATTTACTGGGGCCAACCCAAGTTATTTAAAAATATTGGTAAAAAAGTGAATATCTGAGCTAAAACAGCAGCAAGACTTAGGTTATTTAATATACAATATATTTGAAAAAAATGTACAGTATGTTTTTTGAGATCTTTAAATCACCCAACCCTTATAATGTTCTTAACCAGCCACTGAGAGGTACCAGAATCAAGAACATACAGTGCCTTCATTATACTTTCAATTAAACAAATCTGAATATTTACATAAGTAATTAAGTATTTAATTCATGCGATTTACAGAACCTGATGGAAGCAAATAGATATCCGATTCAGGTACAAGATGCGTCTCAGCTAAGCTGTCCTAGTGTGGAAGTCAACACTTCCCTTGGGAAATTTCAAAAGAATTACACACAGGATTTGCAAAAAGATATCCCAGTGGCTGAACTTTCTTAAATCTCTGTTGGTGAGGAAGCGAATGCATGGTGCAACTTTTCCAAAAACAAAATTGGGGTTTATGCACTTCAAGAAGTGCTAAACAATACGTCTGCAACCCACCCCCAACAACACTCAAATTTACTATACGTATTGTGTGAAGACCCTGATGTTAAATAGTCGGGTGGCTTTCTGAAATACAAGTTCTTCAATTAGCCTGGCTCAGTGAACTGCCAAATCAAATACCATTATTTTTGGTAACTTCAGGACAGTGGTTATCACCTCGATAATCATCTCTCATGTGCCTTTTGAACACACTTGCAAGACAACTCACTGCTTCTTAGCATCAGTGGCCCATCACATGATTTTCAAAGAGGACATTCCAGACACAAAGTGTAAGTCTCTGCATTCTTAGTGATACTACCCCTAAATCATGTAAGGCATAATTATTAAATCATGAAAACAATTAAAATCCTTGAGTTACTGGGTAATGGCCCACTTGTTGTTCGCCTTGCATGGTCACAGATCTGATGCAGTTCAATCTTCCAGATAACTACGTTTTCTAACAAGCTAAATTTCACTGTTAATGCCTTGCAAACTTCATTGTCATGCTTACCAACCACTAGTGTGAGATCATGATATAATTCAACTGTCATTTGAACCCCTGCATACAGATCCTGGGTTTTGATCTGTATAGCAATATTTAATTTTCATACATCTGGATTGGATCATGTTCTGGACTTTAACAGTAAATCTTATGAACTGCCTATTTTTTTTGTTTACCAACTGTACTGCACTTCATTCCCATCCTTCCTTGGCCAGTTTTACTCTGGACATACATCAAGGATGTCTGTTTATGAGTACTGAGAAGATTTTTTTTTTTCTTAAATCTGTTGATTATATTTACACACGTAATTTAATGTAATTGATTATTGCATTAATGAATGTTGCATCTCTTCTCAATATAGATGTATGTGAAAAGTAAAATATTTACAGATGCAATATTAACCTCTTAGTATCCCACCCATTCTTTAGCATGCAAATATTCTATTTATAAATGAATACTGATATATTTTTTTTTTTTTACGTCAACAAAGAATGCATTTGTTCAAGGCCCAAAACGTCAGTTGATCTGCATTACAGAAAGGGAAGACCACAAATGTATTTTGTTGTCAGTACTACAAAGTGCAATCAGTGTTGCAATTGGTGAAAAATAAGAGGCTTCTTTAGATGGCACAGCAACTGGAAATAGTTTGCTCAGATTTTACCAAACCTTGAATCAGAAGTTTATATTAGAGAATGTTTTATGTGTGCATTATTAGTATTATTGTTGTTGGCCACAGAGAGGCCAACAATCACTTTGAAGAAGCTATAGAGTTCAGTGGCTGGCAGTGGAGTAATGGTGCACCTATGGGAGGGTGGCAAGAAAGAAGCCGTTACTCAAAAAGTATCATCTGAAAGCACGTCTGGAGTTTGCCAGAAAGCAGGAGTGACCCAGCTGCGATGTGGGAAAAGGTTTTGTGGTCAGATGGGACCAAGATAGAGCTTTTTGGCCAAAACTCAAATCGCTATGTGTGGCGCAAACCTAACACTGCCCATACCTCAAGACACACCATCCCTACAGTGAAGTATGGTGGTGGCAGCATCATGCTGTGGTGATGCTTCTCATCAGCAGGGACTGGCAATCTTGTTACAATTGAAGGATGGAGCAAAATACAGGAAAATACTGCAAGAGAATCTGCTTCACTCTGCTAAAAAAAACTGAAGCTTGGGAGGAAATTCACCTTTCAGCAGGCCAATAATCCCAAGCACAAGGCCAAAGCAACATTGGAGTGGCTCAAGAACAAAAAGGTGAATGTCCTACAGTGGCCCAGTCAAAGTCCTGATCTCAATCCCATTGAGAATCTGTGGCACCATTTGAAAATTGCAGTCCACAAGCGTCGTCCAACCAACCTGAACAACCTGTAGCAAATCTGCCAAGAAGAATGGGCCAAAATCACTCTGACACTGTGTGCAAAGCTGGTACATACCTACCCCAAAAGACTTAAAGCTGTTATTGCAGCGAAAGGTGGCTCTACCAAATATTAATGTGTGGGGGTTGAATACTTAAGCAAGATATTTCAGTTTTTTATTTTTCTTAAAAATATTTCCCAACATAAAACCAATGTCACCTTACAATAATTGATTTTGAGTTTAAGCGTTTTAAAAAAAAATATCGAACAGAACGAAATTTCAATGTACCATTTGTAATTCAGTAATATGAGAGAATTGGTCAGGGGTCTGTATACTTTTGCAAGGAACTGTATATATATATCTCCATCTACTGGATAAACAATTTGGTTTTATGAGTGGAACAAGCTGACAATTGATGGCAAAAAATGATGATTAGAAGAAACATCTGGATTTAATATAAACAGGTATCTACTTTTCTTTTTTTTTTTTTTTTTTTTTTTACAAGGTTGCTTGACAAAATCCATAAGGCATCAAAAAAGTAAAGTATAAAACATGTTTTTTTTCAAAACTGCACACTCAAGACCTATACAGCAACGTTTTCATATTTATTCACTTGTTACAACCACTTTGATCATGTTTAAAGAATTGAAAAACCTTTTTTTTTCAAAAGTAATAAATTGGTGCAAATGCAGTAGTAATGTGAAATCTGGAACATTAAAATATGAAAACTGTAATACCAATATAATCTCCTGACCAACTGCAAGCTTAACTAGACATTGCAGGTGTTGCCAACGATTACATATTTTGGCAAAGCAAAATGCGCTTGACAAGATAAGATGCTGCAAGCTACTCAAAATCAAGACTCCTCCAAATATTGTATTATCGCAATATGCATTAATTCTTAATTATGATTCTTTAGACCACTTAACAGACAAGTTAAAAACAGGCAAATAAAAGTGTGCTGTTTTTATTGTGTAAAAATCACACAGCTGATAGTTCACTCTGCAGATACAACCATGCAGTTTAACATTTATGATCCCACAGCCAGAATATAAGCAATTAAATACAACATTTGCTGTTAGGCAGCAATTGATGCAAATTTACATATGAGATCAAAAGGTGTGTATCATACAATATACAACATACCCCTTATACAGTACATCAACCTGAAAGCAGGAAAAAGGCTCTCCTTGGTTCAATACAGTGAGAATACAGATTAAAGTAAAAACCAGGAAATTAAGAGTAAGGCTTAGAGGAGAGGTGAAGAAAAGGTAACCCAAAAAGGTACAGAAAAGATTTGACTTTGAACGACAATTATACAAATAAGGTAACATCACAAGTGAAGCTGTAGTAGAGTGGAGATAGATACAAAACTGTTTATTTTTCTACTTGTTTACTTAGCAAACACCTTTATCCAAGTCGACTTACAGAGACTAGGGTGTGTGAACAATGCATCAGCTGCAGAGTCACTTACAACGTCTCACCGAAAGATTGAGCACAAGGAGGTTAATGGACTTGCTCAAGGTCACACTGAGTCAGTGAGTGAACCAGGGACCTCCTAGTTACAAGCCCCTTTTCTTTAACCATCAGACCACACAGCCTTCTTTACAGCTGTTACTCTTTAAGGGAGAACCGTTTTGGTTAAGGACTCTAATTGTGAACTCTATGAAGTACACACAGGAGTGTGTGAGTACCTACCTACATGAGGGGAAAAACAAAATAATAAACATAGTAAATATATTTGCAGTTGCCTCTGGTCACATTCTGTACAAGGTAGACAATCTGCTGTAACAGTTACTGTGGTTCACTAATAAAATTAAAAAGCCTGGTGGAAGTATCACAAGATTAGTAACAGGTGATCTGTTTCACATCAGGATTGATCATCTATTGTTATTGCAGCAAAGGTAGGATTTGAGAATTATGAATGATTAACTGGCATGTAAAAATCAGCCACCATGGCACTACAAGATAAAACAGTAATTGTGTGCAGCCGATCAATCTGGGTTGTCCTATTTAACCACACTCTCCTCACATTCTGACAAAACAATTGTCTGCATATGCATACCAAGTTAAAAGGGGCCATCTACAGTTTGTTTTAATGTGCTCTATTGATTAAGTCTGAGGACGGCTTTAACCCACATCACAGAGCTCCTAATCAAACAATACTGGAAACACGTAGCTTTAATGCCTGTTAAGTCAATTTCAGTTGAACGTGTCCTAAGGTAAGGCGCTGACGCAATAACCTAGATTTCCTTATTGTAATTAAAAGTGCAACCATTTTTAACATTCCTTCCCCTACCCCCCACAAAACATGTTATTTTCCATTATTTTCTGTATGCAGATGATCTGTACTTAAGAAACATTTGCATATATAGAGTTATATGGAACAGACGACCACAAACTAGTGCTGGTGGTAGTGGCAAAGCTAAACATGAAAGTCCAGCAAAGGGTATGGACAGTTTATGCCTTTTAGTGATTTTTCTTTTTTTTCAGTCTTATAAATGTGAAAATGGTCTCAGTTGTTCCAGTTGAACCTCCAGGGAAATGCGCTCTTCAAGCACATCCTGCAGGAAATTAAAAAAATAAAATATAAAATTATTCAACCTCCATCCCGGTTCTCATTCCTGTTAAACCTGGTGTAGAACAACAATCCCGTTAAACCTTTTACATGAAACACCCTTTTCACACATGTTAATTGTGCGAGAAACATTCTTTGTGCAGTTCACT